>NW_020647637.1:1139493-1168652 GCF_003573695.1 Papaver somniferum | reverse complement strand
AAAAAAAAAAAAAAAAAAAAAAAAAAAAAAAAGCTTTAGATTATTTTTTTAACTCAACCCACCATTTTTTTTTAACTCAACCCACCATATTTCTAACTTTTATACTTGATTGTAGGGCATGATTTATAAGTTCTAAAATAATTGCTTCAGACATATAAAGGATGCAACATTTATCTTGAATGCAAGTTTTCAGAACTAAAGGTTATAAGTTATAACGGGTTAGAAAAATAACTTGTTAATAAGAATAATATTTGAATATAATTTTAAAATGACGAAATTATGTCTATCACTCATAAAGCTCCAAACTACAAATCTAATCAGAATATTGTTGTGAAAAATATTAAGGTGCATGAGATTGGAGCAACGAGACATATTGAGTGGAATTTCTCCTACCAACGAATTAGACGAAAGATCCAAGTGTTTCAATCGAAAAAGATTGCTTATTTTCTAAGGGATTACTCCGTTTAAATTGTTGTCATGGAGGATGAGATCCTTACCAACTTAGATAGCCGGAGATACCAATTGGTGGTCTTTTTCTTTTTTTTTTTTGGAAGAGAAAAGATTATATTAAAAGAAAATCCACAAAGTACAATCAAAGGCAAAAGAGCCAGTATTCAGCCAAAAACATCATCCCAAACCAGAGTTACATATTAATACACAAATTAATAGCAACCAGAGTTACATATTAATTTGTGGTCTTGTTGGAGGCAGGCTAGAAGTGTCACTACTCATTGGGTCGGACTCGGAATAAGAAAAGAATTCTTAACTAGTTATATATCAAGTTCTATGACAACACAATTCTCCCTTTCTCCAGCACGTTATATGTTCAATGTAGCAAAACATTATGACTTTGGCGAGGCTCAAAACTCGTGATCAACCAATGTGTATACATTTTAAAAAACAGTGTGAAAATGGGTGCAACTGATGTAGTACATCTTTCTACGTATCAACCATGATAGTTGACCCCTGAAGCGTGTATCGACTATGACAGTTGATCCCATACGACTGTTTTGGTTTACTTTCTTTGCAAGTCTTTTTGCTTTCCAAGTTTAGTTAGATTTCCTTTTCCTTTTCTTTTGGTCGGTACTTGAGAACCTATTTAAAGGCTAAGCCTACTTCTTTAGAGTGACATCTTATTATCAATTCAATTATTAATTTTACAACTTTTAAGAATCTTGATCCTTGAATCAGATTTTAGTTAAGTTTCTGGCAAAACTTAAATTATCTTCACAACCCTAGCAACTGGTTTACTTTCTTCTTATCTGTACTACACTAGTTGGTATCCGATACAACGTTTTTAGATTCTTATCTAGGAATAGATCCTCACACTTCCGCAAATACTCTAAACCCTACTTTTCTTTTCAATGGTAAAAGCTGATATTGAAACACTTATGAAAGAACTCTTGAAGAATTCTGTCACTGAGATTACAAATTATATTACTTCTCTTGAGACCAATCTTGAAACCAAGATCGATGAATCTAAAAGTTCTCTGGAGACAAAGTTTAAAGTTAATGAAGAGTTTATACTCAAATTATGGAAACAAGCACGATTCGAAGATAAAGACATGCCTAGTTTAACTGATTATAAAGAAGGTGAAGCAAAAAAAACAGGAGAAACAGAGGATGATGAAACAAAGAAAGTTAAGGTAAATTCTTTTTTTCAGAATACCTATATTCATGGCAATGTTTCGCATATCATTCAACATAAAGAGCCGATGGAAGGTTTTTTTAACACTCCAAAGAAACCTGTTAATGTGATTATCAACACTGATGAAATTAAGGCAGAAGAGATCAAAGCACAACAGTGGATAGACGATAAAAAGTTCAAGTCTAGTTTGAAACCTTATGGTACTTTAACGAAATATAAATTAAAGGTTGATATACCTAACTTTCACGGTGGTTTACAAATTAATGACCTACTCGATTGGTTTTATGAAGTAGAATCATTTTTCAGCTTCATGGAAGTCCCTGAATCTTCTCAAGTAAAATTAGTAGCTTATAAGTTAAAAGGTGGAGCTGCATCTTGGTGGGAAACACTCTGTGATGATCGACGTAAGTATTACAAACCTCCTATACTTATCTGGAATCGAATGAGAGGTTTATTAAGAGCTAAGTTTTTACCACAAGATTATAAACATCAACTCTTTATAAAACTCCAAAACTGTCGACAAGGAGTTAGACTTGTTGAAGACTACGTAGATGAGTTCTGTGGTTTAGTAGCTCGTAACCACTTGAATGAATCTGAAGAGAAATTTAGTTGCGTGTTTTATAGATGGTTTGAACAACTTAATTCAACAAGGGATGACACAATCCGTGTTTACAATGGTTGAAGCCATCCAACATGCTATTGAAATTGAAAGGCATGTACTTAGTACTTCTAGACAAGCAAATCCACGAAAAGCTTGTTATCAACATTTTTATAAAGCTGCCAGACCATATAGTTCTTCTTATGGTTACCAGGGTTACAATGGATTAATGGTCGTTGTTGATCCATATTCAAAGGGATCAACAGTCGTTGTTGATCCACAAGAACGAAGTTATGGTTCATCTTATCAGCAACAACAAACATCTAATCTTTCCAGTCATCCATCTCTCCCTGCAGATTTTGCTCTGATGATGCATATTCCATCTTCTAAGTCACCTCAGGCTACTCAACAACGAGATGTTGCTCCCAATACTAGAGGTAATAAGTTTCAACAACAATTTCCTCCTTTAACTAAACCGTTTAATCCTTATTCAAAATTTTGAGGAGATAGATGTAACAAGTGCAATCAATCTAGACATACTTCTACTGATTGTCGCAAGTTTCATGCTTATATTAATGAAATTCCAGAAGATACACATGAAGAAGATGCACTGGTAGATGATGAACTTACTTATCTACAAGAACATGAGACTTATGATGCATATTTTCTTGGAGTAATTCGACCAGTTTTAATCATTGAACCATGTATTACTCAAAGACATAGTATTTTCAAATATCATTGTCTTATTAAAGAGAAGCTTTGCAACATAATCATTGATAGTGGAAGTACATAAAACTATGTTTCTGCAAAATTGGTTGAAAAACTTGGTTTACGTGTTACTACTCATCCATATCCATACTCAGTTGGTTGGATAAACAGTTCTTCAACTCTGCAAATCACTCATCAGTGCCTAGTCAAATTTTCTTTTCCTGGATATGAGGACTCTACTCTATGTGATGTTATTAATATGAATGCAGCAAGCTTACTGTTGGGAAGACCATGACAATATGACATTCGTGATGTTCATAATTGTTCTGACACTACTTATAATTTTGTTCGTGAAGTTTTTACTAAAGTTTTATGGCCTTTACAAACTTTTACTTCAGTCAAGGAACCAACAGGTAAGAAGACAACTGCCCTAGTTGTTACTACTGTTCATTGTTTACATCACACTCATTATGTGAGCTCTCATGAAGTTGCTAAACCTATGGTTGTGATTCCAGAGAATGTATAACTTTTATTATCATTTTTTAATGACTTATTTCCTTCTTAGTTACCAAATATTTTTCCTCCAATTAGAGATTTACAACATCAGATAGACTTTATACCGGGAACTTCTATTCCTAATCAACCTCATTATAGGTTAATTCCTAAAGAGCATGAGATATTACAAGGTCAGGTTGATGATTTGTTACAAAAAGGTTTGATAATACTTAGCAAAAGTCCTTGTGCTAGTTCATCCTTTTTAGTAGAAAAAAAAGATGGTGGACATCGTATGTGTATAGACTGTATAGCTTTAAACATAGTTATTATACCATATAAGTTTCCTGTACCAAGAATTGATCATATGATTGATATGATTTCTAGTGCTAAAGTCTTTACCAAGCTTGATTTACGTAGTGGATGTCATCAAATACGTATTCGTGAATGTGATGAATGGAAAACAACATTCAAGACAAAAGAAGGCTTGTATGAATGGTTAGTAATACCTTTTGGTTTATCTAATGCTCCTAGTATTTTTATGCGCCTCATGAATCAAATTCTCCAACCTTTTCGTGGAAAGTTTGTCATAGTATATTTTGATGACATACTGATTTTTAGCAACAATGAATAAGAGCATATTTCACATTTATCTCATGTGTTTCAGGATTTACAAAACAATGTTTTGTATGTGAACTTAAAGAAGTGCACATTCTTTACAAACAAAGTTACATTTTTGGGCTATGTTGTGTCAGATACTTGTATATTTGTGGATGATTCTAAGGTTAAGGAAATTATGGAATGGCCTACTCCAACATCTATATGTGAAGTACGATGTTTTCATGGGTTAGCTTCATTCTAAAAAAGATTTGTGAGAAACTTTAGTACAATTGCAGGTGGTTTAACATATTCTTTGAAACATGATACATTTGAATGGACAAAAGAAGCGGATAAAAGCTTTAATATGCTCAAAGAAAAGTTATGTAGCGCTCCTGTTCTGGCCATGCAAAATTTTGACAAACCTTTTGAGATTCACTGTGATGCTTCTGTTGTTGGTATAGGTGTTGTTTTATCTCAAGAAGGACATTCAGTTGCATAAGTGAAAAGATTTCAGATACAAGGAAGAAGTGGTCTACTTATGAGTTAGAATTAATTGCTCTTGTTCAAGCTCTTAAGAACTAGCATCCTTATCTTATTCACAGTGAGTTTGTTGTCAATACTGATAATCAGACTCTTAAGTTTTTGAAAACTTCAGCAAAGGTAAATAGAATGCATGATAGGTGGTTATCTACCATCAATTAGTACACCTTCTCTATTAAACATCAGAGTGGAAAACTTATTACACTCAAACATGAAAGTTTAGCCTTTGATTTCTTAAAGGATCTGTATAGTGAAGACAAAGATTTTCAGCAAATCTGGGTCAAGTGTGGTTCTTCTACGGGCAGTGTTGATCATTTTCTTATTCAAGCTGGATTTCTTTTTAAGGGGAACCGTTTGTGTATACCACAATGTTCTCTACGTCTTCATTTGATCCAAGAATTACATGGATGTGGCCTTGGTGGGAACTTTGGACGTGATAAAACTATAACTTTGGTTGAAGAACGTTATTTCTACCCTTCTCTTAAAAGATACATTCAAAAGTACGTACAAAAATGCATGGTTTTTTAGCAGTCTAAAGGGAATATTCAAAATACAGGCTTATATACTCCACTTCCAATTCCTGATGCTCCTTGGGTGGAAATTAATATGGATTTTTTGCTTGGTTTACCACTAACTTTCAGGGGAATAATTCTATTATGGTGGTTGTTGACCGTTACTCAAAGATGGCTCATTTAATTTCATAGCATGCAAGAAAACAACAGATGATTCCAATGTTGCTTATTTATTTTTCAAAGAAGTAATACGTTTGGATGGAATTCCCAAGACAATTACTTTTGATCGAGACACTAAGTTTTTGAGCTACTTTTGGAAGTCTTTATGGATGCGTTTGGGAACTAAACTTCAGTACAGTACAACTTCTCACCCTCGAACAGATGGACAAACTGAAGTGGTCAATCGATCTTTAGGAAATCTGATTAGAGCCAAGGTTATTGGAGGAAAAGAGAAGCAATGAGATAATTTCCTTCCTAATATGGAATTTGCTTATAACACTTCAGTCAATCGATCCACAAGTAAGACATCTTTTGAGATTGTTTATTCTAAAGTTCCTAATCATATATTGGATTTGGTGGTGCTTCCCAAGCTAGGTAAATCAAATGCCAAGGCAGATAACTTTATTGATAATGCTTCACTCATACATCAAGAAGTAAAGTTAAAAGTTGCAGCTTATAATCACAAGTATAAGGAGGATGCAAATCAATAGAAGATTTAAGACTTTTGATGAAGGAGAATTGATTTTGATTCATCTCAGAAAAGAAAGATTTCCTACTGGTATTTACAACAAGACCAAGATGAATAAATATGGATCATTCAAGATTTTGAAGAAAATCAGTGATTATGCATACGTTATTGATCTTCCATCCAATCGGAACATCTCTAATATATTCAATGTGCAAGAAATTTTTACTTTTCATGGAGAGATTGAAGTTCTTTTTGTTCATTAATTTGAGGGCGAGTTTCTTTCAAGAAGGGGGGACTGATGTAGTACATCTTTTTACGTATCAACCATGACAGTTGACTCCTGAAGCGTGTATCAACTATGACAGTTGATCCCATACAACTCTTTTGGTTTACTTGCTTTGCAAGTCTTTTTTCTTTCCAAGTTTAGTTAGATTTCCTATTTCTTTTCTTTTAGTATGTACTTGAGAACCTATTTAAAAGCTAAGCCTTCTTGTTTAGAGGGACATCTTATTATTAATATTATTATCAATTCAATTATTAATTTTACAACTTTTAAGAATCTTGATCCTTGAATCAGATTTTAGTTAAGTTTCTGTTATATTAATTTTACAACTTTTAAGAATCTTGATCCTTGAATCATATTTCAGTTAAGTTTCTTAAATTATCTTCACAACCCTAGCAACTAGTTTGCTTTCTTCTTATCTGTAATTACTAGCAACTAAGGTTGAAACTGTTCAGAGCAAGACTTCAAGAAATTTCTCGTTCGGATGAACTGAATACGAAATATATCAGAATTGATCAACACATGTTCAAATACTACCAAATTTAGACTTGAGTTTCTCGTTCGGATAAGCTAAAGACGAAATGTATCAGAATTGGTCAACACAGGTTCAAATACTACTAGAGTTAGACTTGAGTTTCCTGTTCGGATGAACTGAAGTCGATATATATTAGAATTGATCAACACAGGTTCAAATACTACTAGAGTTAGACTTGAGTTTCTCGTTCGGATGAACTGAAGACGAAATATATCAGAATTGATCAACACAGGTTCAAATACTACTAGAGTTAGACTTGATTTGCTCGTTCGGATGAACTGGAGACGATATATATATCAGAATTGATCAACACAGGTTCAAATACTACTAAAGTTTGACTTGGTTTTTTCGTTCAGATTAACTGAAGACGAAAAATATCAGAATTGATCAACACAGGTTCAAATACTACTAGAGTTAGACTTGAGTTTCTCGTTCGGATGAACTGAAGACGAAATATATCAGAAGTGATCAACACAAATTCAAAAACTACTAGAGTTAGACTTGAGTTTCTCGTCGGATGAACTGAAAAAAATATATCAGAATTGATCAACACAGGTTCAAATACTGCTAGAGTTAAACTTGAGTTTCTCGTTGGGATAAATTGAAGATGAAATATATCAGAATTGATCAACACATGTTCAAATACTACTAGACTTAGACTAGAGTTTCTCGTTCGGATGAACTGAAGACGAAATATATCAGAATTGATCAACACAGGTTCAAATACTACTAGAGTTAGACTTGAGTTTCTCGTTGGGATGAATTGAAGACGAAATATATCAGAATTGATCAACACAGGTTCAAATACTACTTGAGTTTCTCGTTCAGATAAACAGAAGACGAAATATATCAGAATTAATCAACACGGGTTCAAAAACTACTAGAGTTATACTTGAGTTTCTCGTTCGTATGAACTGAAGACAAAATATATCAGAATTGATCAACACATGTTCAAATACTACCAAACTTAGACTTGAGTTTCTCGTTCGGATGAGCTAAAGACGAAATATATAAGAATTGATCAACACGGGTTCAAATACTACTAGAGTTAAACTTGAGTTTCTCGTTCTCATGAACTGAAAACGAAATATATCAGAATTGATCAACATAGGTTCAAATACTACTAGAGTTAGACTTGAGTTTCTCGTTCGGATGAACTGAAGACGAAATATATCAGAATTACTCAACACAGATTCAAAAACTACTAGAGTTAGACTTGAGTTTCTCGTTTAGATGAACTGAAGACGAAATATATCAGAATTGACCAACACAGATTCAAAAACTATTAGAGTTAGACTTGAGTTTCTCGTTCGGATGAACATAAAAAGAAATATACCAGAATTGATCAACACAGGTTCAAATACTACTAGAGTTAGACTTGAGTTTCTCGTTGGTATGAATTGAAGACGAAATATATCAGAATTGATCAACACAGGTTCAAATACTACTTGAGTTTCTCGTTCAGATAAACAGAAGACGAAATATATCAGAATTGATAAACACGGGTTCAAAAACTACTAGAGTTAGACTTGAGTTTCTCGTTCGTATGAACTGAAGACAAAATATATCAGAATTGATCAACACATGTTCAAATACTACCAAACTTAGACTTGAGTTTCTCGTTCGGATGAGCTAAAGAAGAAATGTATAAGAATTGGTCAACACAGGTTCAAATACTACTAGAGTTAGACTTGAGTTTCCCGTTCGGATGAACTGAAGTCGATATATATTAGAATTGATCAACGCAGGTTCAAATACTACTAGAGTTAGACTTGAGTTTCTCGTTCGGATGAACTGAAGACGAAATATATCAGAATTGATCAGCACAGGTTCAAATACTACTAGATTTAGACTTGAGTTGCTCGTTCGGATGAACTGAAGACTATATATATCAGAATTGATCAACACAGGTTCAAATACTACTAGAGTTAGACTTGATTTTTTCGTTCAGATGAACTGAAGACGAAATATATCAGAATTGATCAACACAGGTTCAAATACTACTAAAGTTAGACTTGAGTTTCTCGTTCGGATGAACTGAAAACCAAATATATCAGAAGCGATCAACACAAATTCAAAAACTACTAGAGTTAGACTTGAGTTTCTCGTTCGGATGAACTGAAGAGGAAATATATCAGAACAGATCAACACAAGTTCAAAAACTACTAGAGTTAGACTTGAGTTTCTCGTTCGGATGAACTGAAGACAAAATATATCTGAATTGATCAACACAGGTTCAAAAACTATTATATAGTTAGACTTGAGTTTCTCGTTCGGATCAACTGAAGACAAAATATATCAGAATTGATCAACACAGGCTCAAATACTACTAGAGTTAGACTTGAGTTTCTCGTTCTCTTGAACTGAAAACGAAATATATCAGAATTCATCAACTTAGGTTCAAATACTACTAGAGTTAGACTTGAGTTTCTCGTTCGGATGAACTGAAGACGAAATATATCAGAATTGATCAACACATATTCAAAAACTACTAGAGTTAAACTTGAGTTTCTCGATGGGATGAATTGAAGACGAAATATATCAGAATTGATCAACACATGTTCAAATACTACTAGACTTAGACTAGAGTTTCTCGTTCGGATGAACTGAAGACGAAATATATCAGAATTGATCCACACAGGTTCAAATACTACTAAAGTTAGACTTGAGTTTCTCGTTCGGATAAACTGAAGACTAAATATATAAGAATTGATCAACACGGGTTCAAATACTACTAGAGTTAAACTTGAGTTTCTCGTTCTCATGAACTGAAAACGAAATATATCAGAATTGATCAACACAGGTTCAAATACTACTAGACTTAGACTTGAGTTTCTCGTTCGGATGAACTGAAGACGAAATATATCAGAATTAATCAACACAGATTCAAAAACTACTAGAGTTAGACTTGAGTTTCTCGTTAGGATGAACTGAAGACGAAATATATTGAAATTGATCAAAACAGGTTCAAATACTACTAGAGTTAGACTTGAGTTTCTCGTTTAGATGAACTGAAGACGAAATATATCAGAATTGACCAACACAGATTCAAAAACTATTAGAGTTAGACTTGAGTTTCTCGTTCGGATGAACTTAAAAAGAAATATATCAGAATTGATCAACACAGGTTCAAATACTACTAGAGTTAGACTTGAGTTTCTCGTTGGGATGAATTGAAGACGAAATATATCAGAATTGATCAACACAGGTTCAAATACTACTTGAGTTTCTCGTTCAGATAAACAGAAGACGAAATATATCAGAATTAATCAACACGGGTTCAAAAACTACTAGAGTTATACTTGAGTTTCTCGTTCGTATGAACTGAAGACAAAATATATCAGAATTGATCAACACATGTTCAAATACTACCAAACTTAGACTTGAGTTTCTCGTTCGGATGAGCTAAAGACGAAATATATAAGAATTGATCAACACGGGTTCAAATACTACTAGAGTTAAACTTGAGTTTCTCGTTCTCATGAACTGAAAACGAAATATATCAGAATTGATCAACATAGGTTCAAATACTACTAGAGTTAGACTTGAGTTTCTCGTTCGGATGAACTGAAGACGAAATATATCAGAATTAATCAACACAGATTCAAAAACTACTAGAGTTAGACTTGAGTTTCTCGTTTAGATGAACTGAAGACGAAATATATCAGAATTGACCAACACAGATTCAAAAACTATTAGAGTTAGACTTGAGTTTCTCGTTCGGATGAACTTAAAAAGAAATATACCAGAATTGATCAACACAGGTTCAAATACTACTAGAGTTAGACTTGAGTTTCTCGTTGGTATGAATTGAAGACGAAATATATCAGAATTGATCAACACAGGTTCAAATACTACTTGAGTTTCTCGTTCAGATAAACAGAAGACGAAATATATCAGAATTGATAAACACGGGTTGAAAAACTACTAGAGTTAGACTTGAGTTTCTCGTTCGTATGAACTGAAGACAAAATATATCAGAATTGATCAACACATGTTCAAATACTACCAAACTTAGACTTGAGTTTCTCGTTCGGATGAGCTAAAGAAGAAATGTATAAGAATTGGTCAACACAGGTTCAAATACTACTAGAGTTAGACTTAAGTTTCCCGTTCGGATGAACTGAAGTCGATATATATTAGAATTGATCAACGCAGGTTGAAATACTACTAGAGTTAGACTTGAGTTTCTCGTTCGGATGAACTGAAGACGAAATATATCAGAATTGATCAGCACAGGTTCAAATACTACTAGATTTAGACTTGAGTTGCTCGTTCGGATGAACTGAAGACTATATATATCAGAATTGATCAACACAGGTTCAAATACTACTAGAGTTAGACTTGATTTTTTCTTTCAGATGAACTGAAGACGAAATATATCAGAATTGATCAACACAGGTTCAAATACTACTAAAGTTAGACTTGAGTTTCTCGTTCGGATGAACTGAAGACGAAATATATCAGAAGCGATCAACACAAATTCAAAAACTACTAGAGTTAGACTTGAGTTTCTCGTTCGGATGAACTGAAGAGGAAATATATCAGAACAGATCAACACAAGTTCAAAAACTACTAGAGTTAGACTTGAGTTTCTCGTTCGGATGAACTGAAGACAAAATATATCTGGATTGATCAACACAGGTTCAAAAACTATTATATAGTTAGACTTGAGTTTCTCGTTCGGATCAACTGAAGACGAAATATATCAGAATTGATCAACACAGGTTCAAATACTACTAGAGTTAGACTTGAGTTTCTCGTTCTCTTGAACTGAAAACGAAATATATCAGAATTCATCAACTTAGGTTCAAATACTACTAGAGTTAGACTTGAGTTTCTCGTTCGGATGAACTGAAGACGAAATATATCAGAATTGATCAACAAAGATTCAAAAACTACTAGAGTTAAACTTGAGTTTCTCGATGGGATGAATTGAAGACGAAATATATCAGAATTGATCAACACGTGTTCAAATACTACTAGACTTAGACTAGAGTTTCTCGTTCGGATGAACTGAAGACGAAATATATCAGAATTGATCCAAACAGGTTCAAATACTACTAGAGTTAGACTTGAGTTTCTCGTTCGGATGAACTAAAGACAAAATATATCGGAATTCATCAACACAGGTCCAAAAACTATTATATAGTTATACTTGAGTTTCTCGTTCGGATCAACTGAAGACGAAATATATAAGAATTGATCAACACGGGTTCAAATACTACTAGAGTTAAACTTGAGTTTCTCGTTCTCATGAACTGAAAACGAAATATATCAGAATTGATCAACACAGGTTCAAATACTACTAGACTTAGACTTGAGTTTCTCGTTCGGATGAACTGAAGACGAAATATATCAGAATTAATCAACACAGATTCAAAAACTACTAGAGTTAGACTTGAGTTTCTCGCTAGGATGAACTGAAGTCGAAATATATTGAAATTATCAAAACAGGTTCAAATACTACTATAGTTAGACTTGAGTTTCTCGTTTAGATGAACTGAAGACGAAATATATCAGAATTGACCAACACAGATTCAAAAACTATTAGAGTTAGACTTGAGTTTCTCGTTCGGATGAACTTAAAAAGAAATATATCAGAATTGATCAACACAGGTTCAAATACTACTAGAGTTAGACTTGAGTTTCTCGTTGGGATGAATTGAAGACGAAATATATCAGAATTGATCAACACAGGTTCAAATACTACTTGAGTTTCTCGATCAGATAAACAGAAGACGAAATATATCAGAATTAATCAACACGGGTTCAAAAACTACTAGAGTTATACTTGAGTTTCTCGTTCGTATGAACTGAAGACAAAATATATCAGAATTGATCAACACATGTTCAAATACTACCAAACTTAGACTTGAGTTTCTCGTTCGGATGAGCTAAAGACGAAATATATAAGAATGGATCAACACGGGTTCAAATACTACTAGAGTTAAATTTGAGTTTCTCGTTCTCATGAACTGAAAACGAAATATATCAGAATTGATCAACACAGGTTCAAATACTACTAGAGTTAGACTTGAGTTTCTCGTTCGGATGAACTGAAGACGAAATATATCAGAATTAATCAACACAGATTCAAAAACTACTAGAGTTAGACTTGAGTTTCTCGTTTAGATGAACTGAAGACGAAATATATCAGAATTGACCAACACAGATTCAAAAACTATTAGAGTTAGACTTGAGTTTCTCGTTCGGATGAACTTAAAAAGAAATATATCAGAATTGATCAACACAGGTTCAAATACTACTAGAGTTAGACTTGAGTTTCTCGTTGATATGAATTGAAGACGAAATATATCAGAATTGATCAACACAGGTTCAAATACTACTTGAGTTTCTCGTTCAGATAAACAGAAGACGAAATATATCAGAATTGATCAACACGGGTTCAAAAACTACTAGAGTTAGACTTGAGTTTCTCGTTCGTATGAACTGAAGACAAAATATATCAGAATTGATCAACACATGTTCAAATACTACCAAACTTAGACTTGAGTTTCTCGTTCGGATGAGCTAAAGAAGAAATGTATAAGAATTGGTCAACACAGGTTCAAATACTACTAGAGTTAGACTTGAGTTTCCCGTTCGGATGAACTGAAGTCGATATATATTAGAATTGATCAACGCAGGTTCAAATACTACTAGAGTTAGACTTGAGTTTCTCGTTCGGATGAACTGAAGACGAAATATATCAGAATTGATCAGCACAGGTTCAAATACTACTAGATTTAGACTTGAGTTGCTCGTTCGGATGAACTGAAGACTATATATATCAGAATTGATCAACACAGGTTCAAATACTACTAGAGTTAGACTTGATTTTTTCGTTCAGATGAACTGAAGACGAAATATATCAGAATTGATCAACACAGGTTCAAATACTACTAAAGTTAGACTTGAGTTTCTCGTTTGGATGAACTGAAGACGAAATATATCAGAAGTGATCAACACAGATTCAAAAACTACTAGAGTTAGACTTGAGTTTCTCGTTCGGATGAACTGAAGAGGAAATATATCAGAACTGATCAACACAGGTTCAAAAACTACTAGAGTTAGACTTGAGTTTCTCGTTCGGATGAACTGAAGACAAAATATATCTGAATTGATCAATACAGGTTCAAAAACTATTATATAGTTAGACTTGAGTTTCTCGTTCGGATCAATTGAAGACGAAATATATCAGAATTGATCAACACAGGTTCAAATACTACTAGAGTTAGACTTGAGTTTCTCGTTCTCTTGAACTGAAAACGAAATATATCAGAATTCATCAACACAGGTTCAAATACTACTAGAGTTAGACTTGAGTTTCTCGTTCGGATGAACTGAAGACGAAATATATCAGAATTGATCAACACAGATTCAAAAACTACTAGAGTTAGACTTGAGTTTCTCGTTCGGATGAACTGAAGACGAAATATATTGAAATTGATCAACACAGGTTCAAATACTACTAGAGTTAGACCTGAGTTTCTCGTTCAGATGAACTGAAAACGAAATATATCAGAATTGATCAACACAGATTCAAAAACTACTAGAGTTAGACTTGAGTTTCTCGTTCGTATGAACTGAAGACAAAATATATCAGAATTGATCAACACATGTTCAAATACTACCAAACTTAGACTTGAGTTTCTCGTTCGGATGAGCTAAAGAAGAAATGTATAAGAATTGGTCAACACAGGTTCAAATACTACTAGAGTTAGACTTAAGTTTCCCGTTCGGATGAACTGAAGTCGATATATATTAGAATTGATCAACGCAGGTTGAAATACTACTAGAGTTAGACTTGAGTTTCTCGTTCGGATGAACTGAAGACGAAATATATCAGAATTGATCAGCACAGGTTCAAATACTACTAGATTTAGACTTGAGTTGCTCGTTCGGATGAACTGAAGACTATATATATCAGAATTGATCAACACAGGTTCAAATACTACTAGAGTTAGACTTGATTTTTTCTTTCAGATGAACTGAAGACGAAATATATCAGAATTGATCAACACAGGTTCAAATACTACTAAAGTTAGACTTGAGTTTCTCGTTCGGATGAACTGAAGACGAAATATATCAGAAGCGATCAACACAAATTCAAAAACTACTAGAGTTAGACTTGAGTTTCTCGTTCGGATGAACTGAAGAGGAAATATATCAGAACAGATCAACACAAGTTCAAAAACTACTAGAGTTAGACTTGAGTTTCTCGTTCGGATGAACTGAAGACAAAATATATCTGAATTGATCAACACAGGTTCAAAAACTATTATATAGTTAGACTTGAGTTTCTCGTTCGGATCAACTGAAGACAAAATATATCAGAATTGATCAACACAGGCTCAAATACTACTAGAGTTAGACTTGAGTTTCTCGTTCTCTTGAACTGAAAACGAAATATATCAGAATTCATCAACTTAGGTTCAAATACTACTAGAGTTAGACTTGAGTTTCTCGTTCGGATGAACTGAAGACGAAATATATCAGAATTGATCAACACATATTCAAAAACTACTAGAGTTAAACTTGAGTTTCTCGATGGGATGAATTGAAGACGAAATATATCAGAATTGATCAACACATGTTCAAATACTACTAGACTTAGACTAGAGTTTCTCGTTCGGATGAACTGAAGACGAAATATATCAGAATTGATCCACACAGGTTCAAATACTACTAAAGTTAGACTTGAGTTTCTCGTTCGGATAAACTGAAGACTAAATATATAAGAATTGATCAACACGGGTTCAAATACTACTAGAGTTAAACTTGAGTTTCTCGTTCTCATGAACTGAAAACGAAATATATCAGAATTGATCAACACAGGTTCAAATACTACTAGACTTAGACTTGAGTTTCTCGTTCGGATGAACTGAAGACGAAATATATCAGAATTAATCAACACAGATTCAAAAACTACTAGAGTTAGACTTGAGTTTCTCGTTAGGATGAACTGAAGACGAAATATATTGAAATTGATCAAAACAGGTTCAAATACTACTAGAGTTAGACTTGAGTTTCTCGTTTAGATGAACTGAAGACGAAATATATCAGAATTGACCAACACAGATTCAAAAACTATTAGAGTTAGACTTGAGTTTCTCGTTCGGATGAACTTAAAAAGAAATATATCAGAATTGATCAACACAGGTTCAAATACTACTAGAGTTAGACTTGAGTTTCTCGTTGGGATGAATTGAAGACGAAATATATCAGAATTGATCAACACAGGTTCAAATACTACTTGAGTTTCTCGTTCAGATAAACAGAAGACGAAATATATCAGAATTAATCAACACGGGTTCAAAAACTACTAGAGTTATACTTGAGTTTCTCGTTCGTATGAACTGAAGACAAAATATATCAGAATTGATCAACACATGTTCAAATACTACCAAACTTAGACTTGAGTTTCTCGTTCGGATGAGCTAAAGACGAAATATATAAGAATTGATCAACACGGGTTCAAATACTACTAGAGTTAAACTTGAGTTTCTCGTTCTCATGAACTGAAAACGAAATATATCAGAATTGATCAACATAGGTTCAAATACTACTAGAGTTAGACTTGAGTTTCTCGTTCGGATGAACTGAAGACGAAATATATCAGAATTACTCAACACAGATTCAAAAACTACTAGAGTTAGACTTGAGTTTCTCGTTTAGATGAACTGAAGACGAAATATATCAGAATTGACCAACACAGATTCAAAAACTATTAGAGTTAGACTTGAGTTTCTCGTTCGGATGAACATAAAAAGAAATATACCAGAATTGATCAACACAGGTTCAAATACTACTAGAGTTAGACTTGAGTTTCTCGTTGGTATGAATTGAAGACGAAATATATCAGAATTGATCAACACAGGTTCAAATACTACTTGAGTTTCTCGTTCAGATAAACAGAAGACGAAATATATCAGAATTGATAAACACGGGTTCAAAAACTACTAGAGTTAGACTTGAGTTTCTCGTTCGTATGAACTGAAGACAAAATATATCAGAATTGATCAACACATGTTCAAATACTACCAAACTTAGACTTGAGTTTCTCGTTCGGATGAGCTAAAGAAGAAATGTATAAGAATTGGTCAACACAGGTTCAAATACTACTAGAGTTAGACTTGAGTTTCCCGTTCGGATGAACTGAAGTCGATATATATTAGAATTGATCAACGCAGGTTCAAATACTACTAGAGTTAGACTTGAGTTTCTCGTTCGGATGAACTGAAGACGAAATATATCGGAATTGATCAGCACAGGTTCAAATACTACTAGATTTAGACTTGAGTTGCTCGTTCGGATGAACTGAAGACTATATATATCAGAATTGATCAACACAGGTTCAAATACTACTAGAGTTAGACTTGATTTTTTCGTTCAGATGAACTGAAGACGAAATATATCAGAATTGATCAACACAGGTTCAAATACTACTAAAGTTAGACTTGAGTTTCTCGTTCGGATGAACTGAAGACGAAATATATCAGAAGCGATCAACACAAATTCAAAAACTACTAGAGTTAGACTTGAGTTTCTCGTTCGGATGAACTGAAGAGGAAATATATCAGAACAGATCAACACAAGTTCAAAAACTACTAGAGTTAGACTTGAGTTTCTCGTTCGGATGAACTGAAGACAAAATATATCTGAATTGATCAACACAGGTTCAAAAACTATTATATAGTTAGACTTGAGTTTCTCGTTCGGATCAACTGAAGACGAAATATATCAGAATTGATCAAAACAGGTTCAAATACTACTAGAGTTAGACTTGAGTTTCTCGTTCTCTTCAAATGAAAACGAAATATATCAGAATTCATCAACTTAGGTTCAAATACTACTAGAGTTAGACTTGAGTTTCTCGTTCGGATGAACTGAAGACGAAATATATCAGAATTGATCAACACAGATTCAAAAACTACTAGAGTTAAACTTGAGTTTCTCGATGGGATGAATTGAAGACGAAATATATCAGAATTGATCAACACGTGTTCAAATACTACTAGACTTAGACTAGAGTTTCTCGTTCGGATGAACTGAAGACGAAATATATCAGAATTGATCCACACAGGTTCAAATACTACTAGAGTTAGACTTGAGTTTCTCGTTCGGATGAACTAAAGACAAAATATATCGGAATTCATCAACACAGGTCCAAAAACTATTATATAGTTATACTTGAGTTTCTCGTTCGGATCAACTGAAGACGAAATATATAAGAATTGATCAACACGGGTTCAAATACTACTAGAGTTAAACTTGAGTTTCTCGTTCTCATGAACTGAAAACGAAATATATCAGAATTGATCAACACAGGTTCAAATACTACTAGACTTAGACTTGAGTTTCTCGTTCGGATGAACTGAAGACGAAATATATCAGAATTAATCAACACAGATTCAAAAACTAATAGAGTTAGACTTTAGTTTCTCGTTAGGATGAACTGAAGACGAAATATATTGAAATTATCAAAACAGGTTCAAATACTACTATAGTTTGACTTGAGTTTCTCGTTTAGATGAACTGAAGACCAAATATATCAGAATTGACCAACACAGATTCAAAAACTATTAGAGTTAGACTTGAGTTTCTCGTTCGGATTAACTTAAAAAGAAATATATCAGAATTGATCAACACAGGTTCAAATACTACTAGAGTTAGACTTGAGTTTCTCGTTGGGATGAATTGAAGACGAAATATATCAGAATTGATCAACACAGGTTCAAATACTACTGGAGTTTCTCGTTCAGATAAACAGAAGACGAAATATATCAGAATTAATCAACACGGGTTCAAAAACTACTAGAGTTATACTTGAGTTTCTCGTTCGTATGAACTGAAGACAAAATATATCAGAATTGATCAACACATGTTCAAATACTACCAAACTTAGACTTGAGTTTCTCGTTCGGATGATCTAAAGACGAAATATATAAGAATTGATCAACACGGGTTCAAATACTACTAGAGTTAAACTTGAGTTTCCCGTTCTGATGAACTGAAGTCGATATATATTAGAATTGATCAACGCAGGTTCAAATAATACTAGAGTTAGACTTGAGTTTCTCGTTCGGATGACCTGAAGACGAAATATATCAGAATTGATCAACACAGGTTCAAATACTACTAGAGTTAGACTTGAGTTTCCTGTTCGGATGAACTGAAGTCGATATATATTAGAATTGATCAACACAGGTTCAAATACTACTAGAGTTAGACTTCAGTTTCTCGTTCGGATGAACTGAAGACGAAATATATCAGAATTGATCAACACAGGTTCAAATACTACTAGAGTTAGACTTGATTTGCTCGTTCGGATGAACTGGAGACGATATATATATCAGAATTGATCAACACAGGTTCAAATACTACTAAAGTTTGACTTGGTTTTTTCGTTCAGATTAACTGAAGACGAAAAATATCAGAATTGATCAACACAGGTTCAAATACTACTAGAGTTAGACTTGAGTTTCTCGTTCGGATGAACTGAAGACGAAATATATCAGAAGTGATCAACACAAATTCAAAAACTACTAGAGTTAGACTTGAGTTTCTCGTCGGATGAACTGAAAAAAATATATCAGAATTGATCAACACAGGTTCAAATACTGCTAGAGTTAAACTTGAGTTTCTCGTTGGGATAAATTGAAGATGAAATATATCAGAATTGATCAACACATGTTCAAATACTACTAGACTTAGACTAGAGTTTCTCGTTCGGATGAACTGAAGACGAAATATATCAGAATTGATCAACACAGGTTCAAATACTACTAGAGTTAGACTTGAGTTTCTCGTTGGGATGAATTGAAGACGAAATATATCAGAATTGATCAACACAGGTTCAAATACTACTTGAGTTTCTCGTTCAGATAAACAGAAGACGAAATATATCAGAATTAATCAACACGGGTTCAAAAACTACTAGAGTTATACTTGAGTTTCTCGTTCGTATGAACTGAAGACAAAATATATCAGAATTGATCAACACATGTTCAAATACTACCAAACTTAGACTTGAGTTTCTCGTTCGGATGAGCTAAAGACGAAATATATAAGAATTGATCAACACGGGTTCAAATACTACTAGAGTTAAACTTGAGTTTCTCGTTCTCATGAACTGAAAACGAAATATATCAGAATTGATCAACATAGGTTCAAATACTACTAGAGTTAGACTTGAGTTTCTCGTTCGGATGAACTGAAGACGAAATATATCAGAATTACTCAACACAGATTCAAAAACTACTAGAGTTAGACTTGAGTTTCTCGTTTAGATGAACTGAAGACGAAATATATCAGAATTGACCAACACAGATTCAAAAACTATTAGAGTTAGACTTGAGTTTCTCGTTCGGATGAACATAAAAAGAAATATACCAGAATTGATCAACACAGGTTCAAATACTACTAGAGTTAGACTTGAGTTTCCTGTTCGGATGAACTGAAGTCGATATATATTAGAATTGATCAACACAGGTTCAAATACTACTAGAGTTAGACTTCAGTTTCTCGTTCGGATGAACTGAAGACGAAATATATCAGAATTGATCAACACAGGTTCAAATACTACTAGAGTTAGACTTGATTTGCTCGTTCGGATGAACTGGAGACGATATATATATCAGAATTGATCAACACAGGTTCAAATACTACTAAAGTTTGACTTGGTTTTTTCGTTCAGATTAACTGAAGACGAAAAATATCAGAATTGATCAACACAGGTTCAAATACTACTAGAGTTAGACTTGAGTTTCTCGTTCGGATGAACTGAAGACGAAATATATCAGAATTGGTCAACACAGGTTCAAATACTACTAGAGTTAGACTTGAGTTTCCTGTTCGGATGAACTGAAGTCGATATATATTATAATTGATCAACACAGGTTCAAATACTACTAGAGTTAGACTTGAGTTTCTCGTTCGGATGAACTGAAGACGAAATATATCAGAATTGATCAACACAGGTTCAAATACTACTAGAGTTAGACTTGATTTGCTCGTTCGGATGAACTGGAGACGATACATATATCAGAATTGATCAACACAGGTTCAAATACTACTAAAGTTTGACTTGGTTTTTTCGTTCAGATTAACTGAAGACGAAAAATATCAGAATTGATCAATACAGGTTCAAATACTACTAGAGTTAGACTTGATTTTCTCGTTCGGATGAACTGAAGACGAAATATATCAGAAGTGATCAACACAAATTCAAAAACTACTAGAGTTAGACTTGAGTTTCTCGTCGGATGAACTGAAAAAAATATATCAGAATTGATCAACACAGGTTCAAATACTGCTAGAGTTAAACTTGAGTTTCTCGTTGGGATAAATTGAAGATGAAATATATCAGAATTGATCAACACATGTTCAAATACTACTAGACTTAGACTAGAGTTTCTCGTTCGGATGAACTGAAGACGAAATATATCAGAATTGATCAACACAGGTTCAAATACTACTAGAGTTAGACTTGAGTTTCTCGTTGGGATGAATTGAAGACGAAATATATCAGAATTGATCAACACAGGTTCAAATACTACTTGAGTTTCTCGTTCAGATAAACAGAAGACGAAATATATCAGAATTAATCAACACGGGTTCAAAAACTACTAGAGTTATACTTGAGTTTCTCGTTCGTATGAACTGAAGACAAAATATATCAGAATTGATCAACACATGTTCAAATACTACCAAACTTAGACTTGAGTTTCTCGTTCGGATGAGCTAAAGACGAAATATATAAGAATTGATCAACACGGGTTCAAATACTACTAGAGTTAAACTTGAGTTTCTCGTTCTCATGAACTGAAAACGAAATATATCAGAATTGATCAACATAGGTTCAAATACTACTAGAGTTAGACTTGAGTTTCTCGTTCGGATGAACTGAAGACGAAATATATCAGAATTACTCAACACAGATTCAAAAACTACTAGAGTTAGACTTGAGTTTCTCGTTTAGATGAACTGAAGACGAAATATATCAGAATTGACCAACACAGATTCAAAAACTATTAGAGTTAGACTTGAGTTTCTCGTTCGGATGAACATAAAAAGAAATATACCAGAATTGATCAACACAGGTTCAAATACTACTAGAGTTAGACTTGAGTTTCTCGTTGGTATGAATTGAAGACGAAATATATCAGAATTGATCAACACAGGTTCAAATACTACTTGAGTTTCTCGTTCAGATAAACAGAAGACGAAATATATCAGAATTGATAAACACGGGTTCAAAAACTACTAGAGTTAGACTTGAGTTTCTCGTTCGTATGAACTGAAGACAAAATATATCAGAATTGATCAACACATGTTCAAATACTACCAAACTTAGACTTGAGTTTCTCGTTCGGATGAGCTAAAGAAGAAATGTATAAGAATTGGTCAACACAGGTTCAAATACTACTAGAGTTAGACTTGAGTTTCCCGTTCGGATGAACTGAAGTCGATATATATTAGAATTGATCAACGCAGGTTGAAATACTACTAGAGTTAGACTTGAGTTTCTCGTTCGGATGAACTGAAGACGAAATATATCAGAATTGATCAGCACAGGTTCAAATACTACTAGATTTAGACTTGAGTTGCTCGTTCGGATGAACTGAAGACTATATATATCAGAATTGATCAACACAGGTTCAAATACTACTAGAGTTAGACTTGATTTTTTCTTTCAGATGAACTGAAGACGAAATATATCAGAATTGATCAACACAGGTTCAAATACTACTAAAGTTAGACTTGAGTTTCTCGTTCGGATGAACTGAAGACGAAATATATCAGAAGCGATCAACACAAATTCAAAAACTACTAGAGTTAGACTTGAGTTTCTCGTTCGGATGAACTGAAGAGGAAATATATCAGAACAGATCAACACAAGTTCAAAAACTACTAGAGTTAGACTTGAGTTTCTCGTTCGGATGAACTGAAGACAAAATATATCTGGATTGATCAACACAGGTTCAAAAACTATTATATAGTTAGACTTGAGTTTCTCGTTCGGATCAACTGAAGACGAAATATATCAGAATTGATCAACACAGGTTCAAATACTACTAGAGTTAGACTTGAGTTTCTCGTTCTCTTGAACTGAAAACGAAATATATCAGAATTCATCAACTTAGGTTCAAATACTACTAGAGTTAGACTTGAGTTTCTCGTTCGGATGAACTGAAGACGAAATATATCAGAATTGATCAACACAGATTCAAAAACTACTAGAGTTAAACTTGAGTTTCTCGATGGGATGAATTGAAGACGAAATATATCAGAATTGATCAACACATGTTCAAATACTACTAGACTTAGACTAGAGTTTCTCGTTCGGATGAACTGAAGACGAAATATATCAGAATTGATCCAAACAGGTTCAAATACTACTAGAGTTAGACTTGAGTTTCTCGTTCGGATGAACTAAAGACAAAATATATCGGAATTCATCAACACAGGTCCAAAAACTATTATATAGTTATACTTGAGTTTCTCGTTCGGATCAACTGAAGACGAAATATATAAGAATTGATCAACACGGGTTCAAATACTACTAGAGTTAAACTTGAGTTTCTCGTTCTCATGAACTGAAAACGAAATATATCAGAATTGATCAACACAGGTTCAAATACTACTAGACTTAGACTTGAGTTTCTCGTTCGGATGAACTGAAGACGAAATATATCAGAATTAATCAACACAGATTCAAAAACTACTAGAGTTAGACTTGAGTTTCTCGCTAGGATGAACTGAAGACGAAATATATTGAAATTATCAAAACAGGTTCAAATACTACTATAGTTAGACTTGAGTTTCTCGTTTAGATGAACTGAAGACGAAATATATCAGAATTGACCAACACAGATTCAAAAACTATTAGAGTTAGACTTGAGTTTCTCGTTCGGATGAACTTAAAAAGAAATATATCAGAATTGATCAACACAGGTTCAAATACTACTAGAGTTAGACTTGAGTTTCTCGTTGGGATGAATTGAAGACGAAATATATCAGAATTGATCAACACAGGTTCAAATACTACTTGAGTTTCTCGATCAGATAAACAGAAGACGAAATATATCAGAATTAATCAACACGGGTTCAAAAACTACTAGAGTTATACTTGAGTTTCTCGTTCGTATGAACTGAAGACAAAATATATCAGAATTGATCAACACATGTTCAAATACTACCAAACTTAGACTTGAGTTTCTCGTTCGGATGAGCTAAAGACGAAATGTATCAGAATTGGTCAACACAGGTTCAAATACTACTAGAGTTAGACTTGAGTTTCCCGTTCTGATGAACTGAAGTCGATATATATTAGAATTGATCAACGCAGGTTCAAATACTACTAGAGTTAGACTTGAGTTTCTCGTTCGGATGAACTGAAGACGAAATATATCAGAATTGATCAACACAGGTTCAAATACTACTAGAGTTAGACTTGAGTTGCTCGTTCGGATGAACTGAAGACTATATATATCAGAATTGATCAACACAGGTTCAAATACTACTAGAGTTAGACTTGATTTTTTCGTTCAGATGAACTGAAGACGAAATATATCAGAATTGATCAACACAGGTTCAAATACTACTAAAGTTAGACTTGAGTTTCTCGTTCGGATGAACTGAAAACCAAATATATCAGAAGCGATCAACACAAATTCAAAAACTACTAGAGTTAGACTTGAGTTTCTCGTTCGGATGAACTGAAGAGGAAATATATCAGAACAGATCAACACAAGTTCAAAAACTACTAGAGTTAGACTTGAGTTTCTCGTTCGGATGAACTGAAGACAAAATATATCTGAATTGATCAACACAGGTTCAAAAACTATTATATAGTTAGACTTGAGTTTCTCGTTCGGATCAACTGAAGACGAAATATATCAGAATTGATCAAAACAGGTTCAAATACTACTAGAGTTAGACTTGAGTTTCTCGTTCTCTTGAAATGAAAACGAAATATATCAGAATTCATCAACTTAGGTTCAAATACTACTAGAGTTAGACTTGAGTTTCTCGTTCGGATGAACTGAAGACGAAATATATCAGAATTGATCAACACAGATTCAAAAACTACTAGAGTTAAACTTGAGTTTCTCGATGGGATGAATTGAAGACGAAATATATCAGAATTGATCAACACGTGTTCAAATACTACTAGACTTAGACTAGAGTTTCTCGTTCGGATGAACTGAAGACGAAATATATCAGAATTGATCCACACAGGTTCAAATACTACTAGAGTTAGACTTGAGTTTCTCGTTCGGATGAACTAAAGACAAAATATATCGGAATTCATCAACACAGGTCCAAAAACTATTATATAGTTATACTTGAGTTTCTCGTTCGGATCAACTGAAGACGAAATATATAAGAATTGATCAACACGGGTTCAAATACTACTAGAGTTAAACTTGAGTTTCTCGTTCTCATGAACTGAAAACGAAATATATCAGAATTGATCAACACAGGTTCAAATACTACTAGACTTAGACTTGAGTTTCTCGTTCGGATGAACTGAAGACGAAATATATCAGAATTAATCAACACAGATTCAAAAACTAATAGAGTTAGACTTTAGTTTCTCGTTAGGATGAACTGAAGACGAAATATATTGAAATTATCAAAACAGGTTCAAATACTACTATAGTTTGACTTGAGTTTCTCGTTTAGATGAACCGAAGACCAAATATATCAGAATTGACCAACACAGATTCAAAAACTATTAGAGTTAGACTTGAGTTTCTCGTTCGGATTAACTTAAAAAGAAATATATCAGAATTGATCAACACAGGTTCAAATACTACTAGAGTTAGACTTGAGTTTCTCGTTGGGATGAATTGAAGACGAAATATATCAGAATTGATCAACACAGGTTCAAATACTACTGGAGTTTCTCGTTCAGATAAACAGAAGACGAAATATATCAGAATTAATCAACACGGGTTCAAAAACTACTAGAGTTATACTTGAGTTTCTCGTTCGTATGAACTGAAGACAAAATATATCAGAATTGATCAACACATGTTCAAATACTACCAAACTTAGACTTGAGTTTCTCGTTCGGATGATCTAAAGACGAAATATATAAGAATTGATCAACACGGGTTCAAATACTACTAGAGTTAAACTTGAGTTTCCCGTTCTGATGAACTGAAGTCGATATATATTAGAATTGATCAACGCAGGTTCAAATAATACTAGAGTTAGACTTGAGTTTCTCGTTCGGATGACCTGAAGACGAAATATATCAGAATTGATCAACACAGGTTCAAATACTACTAGAGTTAGACTTGAGTTGCTCGTTCGGATGAACTGAAGACTATATATATCAGAATTGATCAACACAGGTTCAAATACTACTAGAGTTAGACTTGATTTTTTCGTTCAGATGAATTGAAGACGAAATATATCAGAATTGATCAACACAGGTTCAAATACTACTAAAGTTAGACTTGAGTTTCTCGTTTGGATGAACTGAAGACGAAATATATCAAAAGTGATCAACACAGATTCAAAAACTACTAGAGTTAGACTTGAGTTTCTCGTTCGGATGAACTGAAGAGGAAATATATCAGAACTGATCAACACAGGTTCAAAAACTACTAGAGTTAGACTTGAGTTTCTCGTTCGGATGAACTGAACACAAAATATATCTGAATTGATCAATACAGGTTCAAAAACTATTATATAGTTAGACTTGAGTTTCTCGTTCGGATCAACTGAAGACGAAATATATCAGAATTGATCAACACAGGTTCAAATACTACTAGAGTTAGACTTGAGTTTCTCGTTCTCTTGAACTGAAAACGAAATATATCAGAATTCATCAACACAGGTTCAAATACTACTAGAGTTAGACTTGAGTTTCTCGTTCGGATGAACTGAAGACGAAATATATCAGAATTGATCAACACAGATTCAAAAACTACTAGAGTTAGACTTGAGTTTCTCGTTCGGATGAACTGAAGACGAAATATATTGAAATTGATCAACACAGGTTCAAATACTACTAGAGTTAGACCTGAGTTTCCCGTTCTGATGAACTGAAGTCGATATATATTAGAATTGATCAACACAGATTCAAAAACTACTAGAGTTAGACTTGAGTTTCTCGTTTGGATGACCTGTAGATGATATATATTATAATTGATCAACACAGGTTCAAATATAGAGTTAGACTTGAGTTTCTCGTTCGGATGGACGGTAAAAGAAATATATCAGGATTAATCAACACAAGTTCAAATACTACTAGAGTTAGACTTGATTTTTTCGTTCAGATGAACTGAAGACGAAATATATCAGAATTGATCCACACAGGTTCAAATACTACTAGAGTTAGACTTGAGTTTCTCGTTCGGATAAACTGAAAAAGAAATATATCAGAATTGATCAATACAGGTTCAAATACTACTAGAGTTAGACTTGATTTTTTCGTTCGGATGAACTGAAGACGAAATATATCAGAATTGATCAGCACAGGTTCAAATACTACTAGATTTAGACTTGAGTTGCTCGTTCGGATGAACTGAAGACTATATATATCAGAATTGATCAACACAGGTTCAAATACTACTAGAGTTAGACTTGATTTTTTCGTTCAGATGAACTGAAGACGAAATATATCAGAATTGATCAACACAGGTTCAAATACTACTAAAGTTAGACTTGAGTTTCTCGTTCGGATGAACTGAAAACCAAATATATCGGAAGCGATCAACACAAATTCAAAAACTACTAGAGTTAGACTTGAGTTTCTCGTTTTGGTGAACTGAAGAGGAAATATATCAGAACAGATCAACACAAGTTCAAAAACTACTAGAGTTAGACTTGAGTTTCTCGTTCGGATGAACTGAAGACAAAATATATCTGAATTGATCAACACAGGTTCAAAAACTATTATATAGTTAGACTTGAGTTTCTCGTTCGGATCAACTGAAGACAAAATATATCAGAATTGATCAACACAGGTTCAAATACTACTAGAGTTAGACTTGAGTTTCTCGTTCTCTTGAACTGAAAACGAAATATATCAGAATTCATCAACTTAGGTTCAAATACTACTAGAGTTAGACTTGAGTTTCTCGTTCGGATGAACTGAAGACGAAATATATCAGAATTGATCAACACAGATTCAAAAACTACTAGAGTTAAACTTGTGTTTCTCGATGGGATGAATTGAAGACGAAATATATCAGAATTGATCAACACATGTTCAAATACTACTAGACTTAGACTAGAGTTTCTCGTTCGGATGAACTGAAGACGAAATATATCAGAATTGTTCCACACAGGTTCAAATACTACTAAAGTTAGACTTGAGTTTCTCGTTCGGATCAACTGAAGACTAAATATATAAGAATTGATCAACACGGTTTCAAATACTACTAGAGTTAAACTTGAGTTTCTCGTTCTCATGAACTGAAAACGAAATATATCAGAATTTATCAACACAGGTTCAAATACTACTAGACTTAGACTTGAGTTTCTCGTTCGGATGAACTGAAGACGAAATGTATCAGAATTAATCAACACAGATTCAAAAACTACTAGAGTTAGACTTGAGTTTCTCGTTAGGATGAACTGAAGACGAAATATATTGATATTGATCAAAACAGGTTCAAATACTACTAGAGTTAGACTTGAGTTTCTCGTTTAGATGAACTGAAGACGAAATATATCAGAATTGACCAACACAGATTCAAAAACTATTAGAGTTAGACTTGAGTTTCTCGTTCGGATGAACTTAAAAAGAAATATATCAGAATTGATCAACACAGGTTCAAATACTACTAGAGTTAGACTTGAGTTTCTCGTTGGGATGAATTGAAGACGAAATATATCAGAATTGATCAACACAGGTTCAAATACTACTTGAGTTTCTCGTTCAGATAAACAGAAGACGAAATATATCAGAATTAATCAACACGGGTTCAAAAACTACTAGAGTTATACTTGAGTTTCTCGTTCGTATGAACTGAAGACAAAATATATCAGAATTGATCAATACATGTTCAAATACTACCAAACTTAGACTTGAGTTTCTCGTTCGGATGAGCTAAAGACGAAATGTATCAGAATTGGTCAACACAGGTTCAAATACTACTAGAGTTAGACTTGAGTTTCCCGTTCTGATGAACTGAAGTCGATATATATTAGAATTGATCAACGCAGGTTCAAATACTACTAGAGTTAGACTTGAGTTTCTCGTTCGGATGAACTGAAGACGAAATATATCAGAATTGATCAACACAGGTTCAAATACTACTAGAGTTAGACTTGAGTTGCTCGTTCGGATGAACTGAAGACTATATATATCAGAATTGATCAACACAGGTTCAAATACTACTAGAGTTAGACTTGATTTTTTCGTTCAGATGAACTGAAGACGAAATATATCAGAATTGATCAACACAGGTTCAAATACTACTAAAGTTAGACTTGAGTTTCTCGTTTGGATGAACTGAAGACGAAATATATCAGAAGTGATCAACACAGATTCAAAAACTACTAGAGTTAGACTTGAGTTTCT
>NW_020647637.1:1114034-1135803 GCF_003573695.1 Papaver somniferum | reverse complement strand
CTATTATATAGTTAGACTTGAGTTTCTCGTTCGGATCAACTGAAGACAAAATATATCAGAATTGATCAACACAGGTTCAAATACTACTAGAGTTAGACTTGAGTTTCTCGTTCTCTTGAACTGAAAAAGAAATATATCAGAATTGATCAATACAGGTTCAAATACTACTAGAGTTAGACTTGAGTTTCTCGTTTAGATGAACTGAAGACGAAATATATCAGAATTGACCAACATAGATTCAAAAACTATTAGAGTTAGACTTGAGTTTCTCGTTCGGATGAACTTAAAAAGAAATATATCAGAATTGATCAACACAGGTTCAAATACTACTAGAGTTAGACTTGAGTTTCTCGTTGGGATGAATTGAAGATGAAATATATCAGAATTGATCAACACAGGTTCAAATACTACTTGAGTTTCCCGTTCAGATAAACAGAAGACGAAATATATCAGAATTAATCAACACGGGTTCAAAAACTACTAGAGTTATACTTGAGTTTCTCGTTCGTATGAACTGAAGACAAAATATATCAGAATTGATCAACACATGTTCAAATACTACCAAACTTAGACTTGAGTTTCTCGTTCGGATGAGCTAAAGACGAAATGTATCAGAATTGGTCAACACAGGTTCAAATACTACTAGAGTTAGACTTGAGTTTCCCGTTCTGATGAACTGAAGCCGATATATATTAGAATTGATCAACGCAGGTTCAAATACTACTAGAGTTAGACTTGAGTTTCTCGTTCGGATGAACTGAAGACGAAATATATCAGAATTGATCAACACATGTTCAAATACTACTAGAGTTAGACTTGAGTTGCTCGTTCGGATGAACTGAAGACTATATATATCAAAATTGATCAACACAGGTTCAAATACTACTAGAGTTAGACTTGATTTTTTCGTTCAGATGAACTGAAGACGAAATATATCAGAATTGATCAACACAGGTTCAAATACTACTAAAGTTAGACTTGAGTTTCTCGTTTGGATGAACTGAAGACGAAATATATCAGAAGTGATCAACACAGATTCAAAAACTACTAGAGTTAGACTTGAGTTTCTCGTTCGGATGAACTGAAGAGGAAATATATCAGAACTGATCAACACAGGTTCAAAAACTACTAGAGTTAGACTTGAGTTTCTCGTTCGGATGAACTGAAGACAAAATATATCTGAATTGATCAATACAGGTTCAAAAACTATTATATAGTTAGACTTGAGTTTCTCGTTCGGATCAATTGAAGACGAAATATATCAGAATTGATCAACACAGGTTCAAATACTACTAGAGTTAGACTTGAGTTTCTCGTTCTCTTGAACTGAAAACGAAATATATCAGAATTCATCAACACAGGTTCAAATACTACTAGAGTTAGACTTGAGTTTTTCGTTCGGATGAACTGAAGACGAAATATATCAGAATTGATCAACACAGATTCAAAAACTACTAGAGTTAGACTTGAGTTTCTCGTTCGGATGAACTGAAGACGAAATATATTAAAATTGATCAACACAGGTTCAAATACTACTAGAGTTAGACCTGAGTTTCTCGTTCAGATGAACTGAAAACGAAATATATCAGAATTGATCAACACAGGTTCAAAAACTACTAGAGTTAGACTTGAGTTTCTCGTTCGGATGACCTGTAGATGATATATATTATAATTTATCAACACAGGTTCAAATATAGAGTTAGACTTGAGTTTCTCGTTCGGATGAACGGTAAAAGAAATATATCAGGATTAATCAACACAAGTTCAAATACTACTAGAGTTAGACTTGATTTTTTCGTTCAGATGAACTGAAGACGGAATATATCAGAATTGATCCACACAGGTTCAAATACTACTAGAGTTAGACTTGAGTTTCTCGTTCGGATAAACTGAAAAAGAAATATATCAGAATTGATCAATACAGGTTCAAATACTACTAGAGTTAGACTTGATTTTTTCGTTCGGATGAACTGAAGACGAAATATATCAGAATTGATCAGCACAGGTTCAAATACTACTAGATTTAGACTTGAGTTGCTCGTTCGGATGAACTGAAGACTATATATATCAGAATTGATCAACACAGGTTCAAATACTACTAGAGTTAGACTTGATTTTTTCGTTCAGATGAACTGAAGACGAAATATATCAGAATTGATCAACACAGGTTCAAATACTACTAAAGTTAGACTTGAGTTTCTCGTTCGGATGAACTGAAAACCAAATATATCAGAAGCGATCAACACAAATTCAAAAACTACTAGAGTTAGACTTGAGTTTCTCGTTCGGATGAACTGAAGAGGAAATATATCAGAACAGATCAACACAAGTTCAAAAACTACTAGAGTTAGACTTGAGTTTCTCGTTCGGATGAACTGAAGACAAAATATATCTGAATTGATCAACACAGGTTCAAAAACTATTATATAGTTAGACTTGAGTTTCTCGTTCGGATCAACTGAAGACAAAATATATCAGAATTGATCAACACAGGCTCAAATACTACTAGAGTTAGACTTGAGTTTCTCGTTCTCTTGAACTGAAAACGAAATATATCAGAATTCATCAACTTAGGTTCAAATACTACTAGAGTTAGACTTGAGTTTCTCGTTCGGATGAACTGAAGACGAAATATATCAGAATTGATCAACACATATTCAAAAACTACTAGAGTTAAACTTGAGTTTCTCGATGGGATGAATTGAAGACGAAATATATCAGAATTGATCAACACATGTTCAAATACTACTAGACTTAGACTAGAGTTTCTCGTTCGGATGAACTGAAGACGAAATATATCAGAATTGATCCACACAGGTTCAAATACTACTAAAGTTAGACTTGAGTTTCTCGTTCGGATAAACTGAAGACTAAATATATAAGAATTGATCAACACGGGTTCAAATACTACTAGAGTTAAACTTGAGTTTCTCGTTCTCATGAACTGAAAACGAAATATATCAGAATTGATCAACACAGGTTCAAATACTACTAGACTTAGACTTGAGTTTCTCGTTCGGATGAACTGAAGACGAAATATATCAGAATTAATCAACACAGATTCAAAAACTACTAGAGTTAGACTTGAGTTTCTCGTTAGGATGAACTGAAGACGAAATATATTGAAATTGATCAAAACAGGTTCAAATACTACTAGAGTTAGACTTGAGTTTCTCGTTTAGATGAACTGAAGACGAAATATATCAGAATTGACCAACACAGATTCAAAAACTATTAGAGTTAGACTTGAGTTTCTCGTTCGGATGAACTTAAAAAGAAATATATCAGAATTGATCAACACAGGTTCAAATACTACTAGAGTTAGACTTGAGTTTCTCGTTGGGATGAATTGAAGACGAAATATATCAGAATTGATCAACACAGGTTCAAATACTACTTGAGTTTCTCGTTCAGATAAACAGAAGACGAAATATATCAGAATTAATCAACACGGGTTCAAAAACTACTAGAGTTATACTTGAGTTTCTCGTTCGTATGAACTGAAGACAAAATATATCAGAATTGATCAACACATGTTCAAATACTACCAAACTTAGACTTGAGTTTCTCGTTCGGATGAGCTAAAGACGAAATATATAAGAATTGATCAACACGGGTTCAAATACTACTAGAGTTAAACTTGAGTTTCTCGTTCTCATGAACTGAAAACGAAATATATCAGAATTGATCAACATAGGTTCAAATACTACTAGAGTTAGACTTGAGTTTCTCGTTCGGATGAACTGAAGACGAAATATATCAGAATTACTCAACACAGATTCAAAAACTACTAGAGTTAGACTTGAGTTTCTCGTTTAGATGAACTGAAGACGAAATATATCAGAATTGACCAACACAGATTCAAAAACTATTAGAGTTAGACTTGAGTTTCTCGTTCGGATGAACTTAAAAAGAAATATATCAGAATTGATCAACACAGGTTCAAATACTACTAGAGTTAGACTTGAGTTTCTCGTTGGGATGAATTGAAGACGAAATATATCAGAATTGATCAACACAGGTTCAAATACTACTTGAGTTTCCCGTTCAGATAAACAGAAGACGAAATATATCAGAATTAATCAACACGGGTTCAAAAACTACTAGAGTTATACTTGAGTTTCTCGTTCGTATGAAATGAAGACAAAATATATCAGAATTGATCAACACATGTTCAAATACTACCAAACTTAGACTTGAGTTTCTCGTTCGGATGAGCTAAAGACGAAATGTATCAGAATTGGTCAACACAGGTTCAAATACTACTAGAGTTAGACTTGAGTTTCCCGTTCTGATGAACTGAAGCCGATATATATTAGAATTGATCAACGCAGGTTCAAATACTACTAGAGTTAGACTTGAGTTTCTCGTTCGGATGAACTGAAGACGAAATATATCAGAATTGATCAACACAGGTTCAAATACTACTAGAGTTAGACTTGAGTTGCTCGTTCGGATGAACTGAAGACTATATATATATCAAAATTGATCAACACAGGTTCAAATACTACAAGAGTTAGACTTGATTTTTTCGTTCAGATGAACTAAAGACGAAATATATCAGAATTGATCAACACAGGTTCAAATACTACTAAAGTTAGACTTGAGTTACTCGTTTGGATGAACTGAAGACGAAATATATCAGAAGTGATCAACACAGATTCAAAAACTACTAGAGTTAGACTTGAGTTTCTCGTTCGGATGAACTGAAGAGGAAATATATCAGAACTGATCAACACAGGTTCAAAAACTACTAGAGTTAGACTTGAGTTTCTCGTTCGGATGAACTGAAGACAAAATATATCTGAATTGATCAATACAGGTTCAAAAACTATTATATAGTTAGACTTGAGTTTCTCGTTCGGATCAATTGAAGACGAAATATATCAGAATTGATCAACACAGGTTCAAATACTACTAGAGTTAGACTTGAGTTTCTCGTTTTCTTGAACTGAAAACGAAATATATCAGAATTCATCAACACAGGTTCAAATACTACTAGAGTTAGACTTGAGTTTCTCGTTCGGATGAACTGAAGACGAAATATATCAGAATTGATCAACACAGATTCAAAAACTACTAGAGTTAGACTTGAGTTTCTCGTTCGGATGAACTGAAGACGAAATATATTGAAATTGATCAACACAGGTTCAAATACTACTAGAGTTAGACCTGAGTTTCTCGTTCAGATGAACTGAAAACGAAATATATCAGAATTGATCAACACAGATTCAAAAACTACTAGAGTTAGACTTGAGTTTCTCGTTCGGATGACCTGAAGATGATATATATTATAATTGATCAACACAGGTTCAAATATAGAGTTAGACTTGAGCTTCTCGTTCGGATGAACTGTAAAAGAAATATATCAGGATTAATCAACACAAGTTCAAATACTACTAGAGTTAGACTTGATTTTTTCGTTCAGATGAACTGAAGACGAAATATATCAGAATTGATCCACACAGGTTCAAATACTACTAGAGTTAGACTTGAGTTTCTCGTTCGGATAAACTGAAAAAGAAATATATCAGAATTGATCAATACAGGTTCAAATACTACTAGAGTTAGACTTGAGTTTCTCGTTTAGATGAACTGAAGACGAAATATATCAGAATTGACCAACACAGATTCAAAAACTATTAGGGTTAGACTTGAGTTTCTCGTTCGGATGAACTTAAAAAGAAATATATCAGAATTGATCAACACAGGTTCAAATACTACTAGAGTTAGACTTGAGTTTCTCGTTGGGATGAATTGAAGACGAAATATATCAGAATTGATCAACACAGGTTCAAATACTACTTGAGTTTCTCGTTCAGATGAACAGAAGACGAAATATATCAGAATTAATCAACACGGGTTCAAAAACTACTAGAGTTATACTTGAGTTTCTCGTTCGTATGAACTGAAGACAAAATATATCAGAATTGATCAACACATGTTCAAATACTACCAAACTTAGACTTGAGTTTCTCGTTCGGATGAGCTAAAGACGAAATGTATCAGAATTGGTCAACACAGGTTCAAATACTACTAGAGTTAGACTTGAGTTTCCCGTTCTGATAAACTGAAGTCGATATATATTAGAATTGATCAACGCAGGTTCAAATACTACTATAGTTAGACTTGAGTTTCTCGTTCGGATGAACTGAAGACGAAATATATCAGAATTGATCAACACAGGTTCAAATACTACTAGAGTTAGACTTGAGTTGCTCGTTCGGATGAACTGAAGACTATATATATCAGAATTGATCAACACAGGTTCAAATACTACTAGAGTTAGACTTGATTTTTTCGTTCAGATGAACTGAAGACGAAATATATCAGAATTGATCAACACAGGTTCAAATACTACTAAAGTTAGACTTGAGTTTCTCGTTTGGATGAACTGAAGACGAAATATATCAGAAGTGATCAACACAGATTCAAAAACTACTAGAGTTAGACTTGAGTTTCTCGTTCGGATGAACTGAAGAGGAAATATATCAGAACTGATCAACACAGGTTCAAAAACTACTAGAGTTAGACTTGAGTTACTCGTTCGGATGAACTGAAGACAAAATATTTCTGAATTGATCAATACAGGTTCAAAAACTATTATATAGTTAGACTTGAGTTTCTCGTTCGGATCAACTGAAGACGAAATATATCAGAATTGATCAACACAGGTTCAAATACTATTAGAGTTAGACTTGAGTTTCTCGTTCTCTTGAACTGAAAACGAAATATATCAGAATTCATCAACACAGGTTCAAATACTACTAGAGTTAGACTTGAGTTTCTCGTTCGGATGAACTGAAGACGAAATATATCAGAATTGATCAACACAGATTCAAAAACTCCTAGAGTTAGACTTGAGTTTCTCGTTCGGATGAACTGAAGACGAAATATATTGAAATTGATCAACACAGGTTCAAATACTACTAGAGTTAGACCTGAGTTTCTCGTTCAGATGAACTGAAAACGAAATATATCAGAATTGATCAACACAGATTCAAAAACTACTAGAGTTAGACTTGAGTTTCTCGTTCGTATGAACTGAAGACAAAATATATCAGAATTGATCAACACATGTTCAAATACTACCAAACTTAGACTTGAGTTTCTCGTTCGGATGAGCTAAAGACGAAATGTATCAGAATTGGTCAACACAGGTTCAAATACTACTAGAGTTAAACTTGAGTTTCCCGTTCTGATGAACTGAAGTCGATATATATTAGAATTGATCAACGCAGGTTCAAATACTACTAGAGTTAGACTTGAGTTTCTCGTTCGGATGAACTGAAGACGAAATATATCAGAGTTGATCAACACAGGTTCAAATATAGAGTTATACTTGAGTTTCTCGTTCGGATGACCTGAAGTTGATATGTATTATAATTGATCAACACATGTTCAAATATAGAGTTAGACTTGAGTTTCTCGTTCGGATGAACTGTAAAAGAAATATATCAGGATTAATCAACACAAGTTCAAATACTACTAGAGTTAGACTTGATTTTTTCGTTCAGATGAACTGAAGACGAAATATATCAGAATTGATCCACACAGGTTCAAATACTACTAGAGTTAGACTTGAGTTTCTCGTTCGGATAAACTGAAAAAGAAATATATCTGAATTGATCAATACAGGTTCAAATACTACTAGAGTTAGACTTGATTTTTTCGTTCAGATGAACTGAAGACGAAATATATCAGAATTGATCAACACAGGTTCAAATACTACTAGAGTTAGACTTGAGTTTCTCGTTCAGATAAACTGAAGACGAAGTATATCAGAAGTGATCAAGACAAATTCAAAAACTACTAGAGTTAGACTTGAGTGTTTCGTTCGGATGAACTGAAGACAAAATATATCATAATTGATCAACACAGGTTCAAAAACTATTATATAGTTAGACTTGAGTTTCTCGTTCGGATCAACTGAAGACGAAATATATCAGAATTGATCAACACAGGTTCTAATACTACTAGAATTAGACTTGAGTTTCTCGTTCGGATGAACTGAAGACGAAATATATCAGAATTGATCAACACAAATTCAAAAACTACTAGAGTTAGTCTTGAGTTTCTCGTTCGGATGAACTGAAGATGAAATGTATTGAAATTGATCAACACAGGTTCAAATACTACTAGAGTTAGACCTGAGTTTCTCGTTCAGATAAACTGAAGACGAAATATATCAAAATTGATCAACAGAGGTTCAAATACTACAAGAGTTAGACTTGATTTTTTCGTTCAGATGAATTGAAGACGAAATATATCAGAATTGATCAACACAGGTTCAAATACTACTAGAGTTAGACTTGAGTTGCTCGTTCGGATGAAATGAAGACGAAATATATCAGAAGTGATCAACACATATTCAAAAATTAATAGAGTTAGACTTGAGTTTCTCTTTCGGAAGAACTGAAGAGGAAATATATCAGAACTGATCAACACAGGTTCAAAAACTACTAGAGTTAGACTTGACTTTCTCGTTCGGATGAACTGAAGACGAAATATATCAGAATTGATCATCACATGTTCAAATACTACTAGACTTAGACTATAGTTTCTCCTTCAGATGAACTGAAAACGAAATATATCAGAATTGATCAACACAGGTTCAAATACTACTAGATTTAGACTTGAGTTTCTCGTTCGGATGAACTGAAGACAAAATATATCAGAATTGATCAACACAGGTTCAAAAACTACTACATAGTTAGACTTCAGTTTCTCGTTCGGATCAACTGAAGACGAAATATATCAGAATTGATCAACACAGATTCAAAAATTACTAGAGTTAGACTTGAGTTTCTCGTTAAGATGAACTGAAGATGAAATATATTGAAATTGATTAACACAGGTTCAAATACTACTAGAGTTAGACTTGAGTTTCTCGTTCAGATGAACTGAAGATGAAATATATTGAAATTGATCAACACAGGTTCAAATACTACTAGAGTTAGACTTGAGTTTCTCGTTCAGATGAACTGAAGACGAAATATATCAGTATTGATCAACACAGGTTCAAAAACTACTAGAGTTATACTTGAGTTTCTGGTTCGGATGAACTGAAAAAGAAATATATCAGAATTGATCAACACATGTTCAAATACTACTAGAGTTAGACTTGAGTTTCTCGTTGGGATGAATTAAAGACGAAATATATCAGAATTGATCAACACAGGTTCAAATACTACTTGAGTTTCTCGTTCAGATAAAATGAAGACGAAATATATCAGAATTGATCAACCGAGGTTCAAATACTACTAGAGTTAGACTTGAGTTGCTCGTTCGGATGAACTGAAGACTATATATATCAGAATTGATCAACACAGGTTCAAATACTACTAGAGTTAGACTTGATTTTTTCGTTCAGATGAACTGAAGACGAAATATATCAGAATTGATCAACACAGGTTCAAATACTACTAAAGTTAGACTAGAGTTTCTCGTTTGGATGAACTGAAGACGAGATATATCAGAAGTGATCAACACAGATTCAAAAACTACTAGAGTTAGACTTGAGTTTCTCGTTCGGATGAACTGAAGAGGAAATATATCAGAAATGATCAACACATGTTCAAATACTACTAGACTTAAACTAGACTTTCTCGTTCGGATGAACTGAAGACGAAATATATCAGAATCGATCAACACAGGTTCAAATACTACTAGAGTTAGACTTGAGTTTCTCTTTTGGATGAACTGAAGACAAATATATCAGAATTGATCAACAGAGGTTCAAAAACTACTATATAGTTAGACTTGAGTTTCTCGTTCGGATCAACTGAAGACGAAATATATATCAGAATTGATCAACACAGGTTCAAATACTACTAGAGTTAGACTTGAGTTTCTCGTTCGGATGATCTGAAGACGAAATATATCAGAATTAATCAACACAGATTCAAAAACTACTAGAGTTAGATTTTAGTTTCTCGTTCGGATGAACTGAAGACAAAATATATTGAAATTGATCAACACAGGTTCAAATACTACTAGAGTTAGACTTGAGTTTCTCGTTCAGATGAACTGAAGACGAAATATATCAGAATTGATCAACACATATTCAAAAACTACTAGAGTTATACTTGAGTTTCTCGTTCGGATGAACTGATAAAGAAATATATCAGAATTGATCAACACAGGTTCATATACTACTAGAGTTAGACTTGAGTTTCTCGTTGGGATGAATTAAAGACGAAATATATCAGAATTGATCAACACAGGTTCAAATACTACTTGAGTTTCTCGTTCGGATAAACTGAAGATGAAATATATCAGAATTGATCAACACAGGTTCAAATACTACTAGGGTTAGACTTGAGTTTCTCGTTCGGATGAACTGAAGACGAAATATATCACAATTGATCAACACAGATTCAAAAACTACTAGAGTTAGACTTGAGTTTCTCGTTCGGATGAACTGAAGACGAAATATATTAGAATTGATCAACACATATTCAAAAACTACTAGAGTTAGACTTGAGTTTCTCGTTCGGATGAACTGAAGACGAAATATATCAGAATTGATCAACACAGGTTCAAATACTACTAGAGTTAGACTTGAGTTTCTCGTTCTCATGAACTGAACATGAAATATATCAGAATTGGTCAACACAGGTTCAAATTCTACTTGAGTTAGACTTGAGTTTCTCGTTCGGATGAACTGAAGACGAAATATATCAGAGTTGATCAACACAGATTCAAAAACTACTAGAGTTAGACTTGAGTTTCTCGTTCGGATGAACTGAAGACGAAATATATTGAAATTGATCAACACAGGTTCAAATACTACTAGAGTTAGACTTGAGTTTCTCATTCAGATGAACTGAAAACGAAATATATCAGAATTGATCAACACAGATTCAAAAACTACTAGAGTTAACCTGAGTTTCTTGTTCGGATGAACTGAAGACCAAATATATCAGAATTGATCAACACAGATTCAAAAACTACTAGAGTTAGACTTGAGTTTCTCGTTCGGATGAACTGATAAAGAAATTTATCAGAATTGATCAACACAGGTTCAAATACTACTAGAGTTAGACTTGAGTTTCTCATTGGGATGAATTAAAGACGAAATATATCAAAATTGATCAACACAGGTTCAAATACTACTTGAGTTTCTCGTTCGGATAAACTGAAGACGAAATATATCAGAATTGATCAACACAGGTTCAAAAACTACTAAAGTTAGACTTGAGTCTCTCGTTCGGATGAACTGAAGACGAAATATATCAGAATTGATCAACACATGTTCAAATACTACCAAACTTAGACTTGAGTTTCTCGTTCGGATGAGCTAAAGACGAAATATATCAGAATTGATCAACACAGGTTCAAATACTATTATAGTTAGACTTGATTTTTTTCGTTCAGATGAACTGAAGACGATATATATCAGAATTGATCAACACAGGTTCAAATACTACTAGAGTTAGACTTGATTTTTTCGTTCAGATGAACTGAAGACGAATATATCAGAATTGATCAACACAGGTTCAAATACTACTAGAGTTAGACTTGAGTTTCTCGTTCGGATGAACTGAAGACGAAATATATCAGAAGTGATCAACACAGATTCAAAAACTACTAGAATTAGACTTTAGTTTCTCGTTCGGATGAACTGAAGAGGAAATATATCAGAACTGATCAACACAGGCTCAAAAACTACTAGAGTTAGACTTGACTTTCTCGTTCGGATGAACTTAAGACGAAATATATCAGAATTGATCAACACATGTTCAAAAACTACTATATAGTTAGACTTGAGTTTCTCATTCGGATCAACTGAAGACGAAATATATCAGAATTGATCAACACGGGTTCAAATACTACTAGAGTTAGACTTGAGTTTCTCGTTCTCATGAACTGAAGACGAAATATATCAGAATTGATCAACACAGGTTCAAATACTACTAGAGTTAGACTTGAGTTTCTCGTTCGGATGATCTGAAGACGAAATATATCAGAATTGATCAACACAGATTCAAAAACTACTAGAGTTAGATTTGAGTTTCTCGTTCGGATGAACTGAAGACGAAATATATTGAAATTGATCAACACAGGTTCAAATACTACTAGAGTTAGACTTGAGTTTCTCGTTCAGATGAACTGAAGACGAAGTATATCAGAATTGATCAACACAGATTCAAAAACTACTAGAGTTAGACTTGAGTTTCTCGTTCGGATGAACTGAAAAAGAAATATATCAGAATTGATCAACACAGGTTCAAATACTACTAGAGTTAGACTTGAGTTTCTCGTTGGGATGAATTAAAGACGAAATATATCAGAATTGATCAACACAGGTTCAAATACTACTTGAGTTTCTCGTTCGGATAAACTGAAGACGAAATATATCAAAATTGATAAACACGGGTTCAAAAACTACTAAAGTTAGACTTGAGTTTCTCGTTCGGATGAACTGAAGACGAAATATATCAGAATTGATCAACACATGTTCAAATACTACCAAACTTAGACTTGAGTTTCTCGTTCGGATGAGCTAAAGACGAAATATATCAGAATTGATCAACACAGGTTCAAATACTACTAGAGTTAGACTTGATTTTCTCGTTCTCATGAACTGAAAAAGAAATATATCAGTATTGATCAACACAGGTTCAAATACTACTAGAGTTAGACTTGAGTTTCTCGTTTGGATGAACTGAAGACGAAATATATCAGAGTTGATCAACACAGATTCAAAAACTACTAGAGTTAGACTTGAGTTTCTCGTTCGGATGAACTGAAGACGAAATATATTGAAATTGATCAACACAGGTTCAAATACTACTAGAGTTAGACTTGAGTTTCTCATTCAGATGAACTGAAAACGAAATATATCAGAATTGATCAACACATATTCAAAAACTACTAGAGTTAGACTTGAGTTTCTCGTTCGGATGAACTGAAGACGAAATATATCAGAATTGATCAACACAGGTTCAAATAATCTTAGAGTTAGACTTGAGTTTCTCGTTCTCATGAACTAAAAACGAAATATATCAGAATTCATCAACACAGGTTCAAAAACTACTAGAGTTAGACTTGAGTTTCTCATTCGGATGAACTGAAGACGAAATATATCAGAGTTGATCAACACAGATTCAAAAACTACTAGAGTTAGACTTGAGTTTCTCGTTCGGATGAACTGAAGACGAAATATATTGAAATTGATCAACACAGGTTCAAATACTACTAGAGTTAGACTTGAGTTTCTCATTCAGATGAACTGAAATTGAAATATATCAGAATTGATCAACACATATTCAAAAACTACTAGAGTTAACCTGAGTTTCTCGTTCGGATGAACTGAAGACCAAATATATCAGAATTGATCAACACAGATTCAAAAACTACTAGAGTTATACTTGAGTTTCTCGTTCGGATGACCTGAAGATGATATATATTAGAATTGATCAACACAGGTTTAAATACTACTAGAGTTAGACTGGAGTTTCTCGTTCGGATGAACTGAAGACGATATATATCAAAATTGATCAACACAGGTTCAAATACTATGAGAGTTAGACTTGAGTTTCTCGTTCGGATAAACTGAAGATGAAATATATCAGAAGTGATCAAGACAAATTCAAAAACTACTAGAGTTAGACTTGATTTTTTCGTTCAGATGAACTGAAGACGAAATATATCAGAATTGATCAACACAGGTTCAAATACTACGAGAGTTAGACTTGAGTTTCTCGTTCGGATGAACTGAAGACGAAATATATCAGAAGTGATCAACACAGATTCAAAAACTACTAAAATTAGACTTTAGTTTCTCGTTCGGATGAACTGAAGAGGAAATATATCAGAACTGATCAACACAGGCTCAAAAACTACTAGAGTTAGACTTGAATTTCTCGTTCAGATGAACTGAAAACGAAATATATCATAATTGATCAACACAGATTCAAAAACTACTAGAGTTAGACTTGAGTTTCTCGTTCGGATGAACTGAAGACGAAATATATCAGAATTGATCAACACAGGTTCAAATACTACTAGGGTTAGACTTGAGTTTCTCGTTCGGATGAACTGAAGACGAACTATATCATAATTGATCAACACAGATTCAAAAACTACTAGAGTTAGACTTAAGTTTCTCGTTCGGATGAACTGAAGACGAAATATATCAGAATTGATCAACACATATTCAAAAACAACTAGAGTTAGACTTGAGTTTCTCGTTCGGATGAACTGAAGACGAAATATATCAGAATTGATCAACACAAGTTCAAATACTACTAGAGTTAGACTTGAGTTTCTCGTTCTCATGAACTGAACACGAAATATATCAGAATTGATCAACACAGGTTCAAATACTACTTGAGTTAGACTTGAGTTTCTCGTTCGGATGAACTGAAGACGAAATATATCAGAGTTGATCAACACAGATTCAAAAACTACTAGAGTTAGACTTGAGTTTCTCGTTAGAATGAACTGAAAACGAAATATATTGAAATTGATCAACACAGGTTCAAATACTACTAGAGTTAGACTTGAGTTTCTCATTCAGATGAACTGAAAACGAAATATATCAGAATTGATCAACACATATTCAAAAAATACTAGAGTTAACCTGAGTTTCTCGTTCGGATGAACTGAAGACCAAATATATCAGAATTGATCAACACTGATTCAAAAACTACTAGAGTTATACTTGAGTTTCTCGTTCGGATGACCTGAAGATGATATATATTAGAATTGATCAACACAGGTTTAAATACTACTAGAGTTAGACTGGAGTTTCTCATTCGGATGAACTGAAGACGATATATATCAAAATTGATCAACACAGGTTCAAATACTATGAGAGTTAGACTTGAGTTTCTCGTTCGGATAAACTGAAGATGAAATATATCAGAAGTGATCAAGACAAATTTAAAAACTACTAGAGTTAGACTTGATTTTTTCGTTCAGATGAACTGAAGACGAAATATATCAGAATTGATCAACACAGGTTCAAATACTACTAGAGTTAGACTTGAGTTTCTCGTTCGGATGAACTGAAGACGAAATATATCAGAAGTGATCAACACAGATTCAAAAACTACTAAAATTAGACTTTAGTTTCTCGTTCGGATGAACTGAAGAGGAAATATATCAGAACTGATCAACACAGGCTCAAAAACTACTAGAGTTAGACTTGACTTTCTCGTTCGGATGAACTTAAGAAGAAATATATCAGAATTGATCAACACATGTTCAAATACTACTAGACTTAAACTAGACTTTCTCGTTCGGATGAACTGAAGACGAAATATATCAGAATTGATCAACACAGGTTCAAATACTACTAGAGTTAGACTTGAGTTTCTCTTTTGGATGAACTGAAGACAAATATATCAGAATTGATCAACAGAGGTTCAAAAACTACTATATAGTTAGACTTGAGTTTCTCGTTCGGATCAACTGAAGACGAAATATATCAGAATTGATCAACACAGGTTCAAATACTACTAGAGTTAGACTTGAGTTTCTCGTTCTCATGAACTGAAGACGAAATATATCAGAATTGATCAACACAGGTTCAAATACTACTAGAGTTAGACTTGAGTTTCTCGTTCGGATGATCTGAAGACGAAATATATCAGAATTAATCAACACAGATTCAAAAACTACTAGAGTTAGATTTGAGTTTCTCGTTCGGATGAACTGAAGACGAAATATATTGAAATTGATCAACACAGGTTCAAATACTACTAGAGTTAGACTTGAGTTTCTCGTTCAGATGAACTGAAGACGAAATATATCAGAATTGATCAACACAGATTCAAAAACTACTAGAGTTAGACTTGAGTTTCTCGTTCGGATGAACTGATAAAGAAATATATCAGAATTGATCAACACAGGTTCAAATACTACTAAAGTTAGACTTGAGTTTCTCGTTGGGATGAATTAAAGACGAAATATATCAGAATTGATCAACACAGGTTCAAATACTACTTGAGTTTCTCGTTCGGATAAACTGAAGACGAAATATATCAGAATTGATCAACACGGTTTAAAAAACTACTAAAGTTAGACTTGAGTTTCTCGTTCGGATGAACTTAAGACGAAATATATCAGAATTGATCAACACATGTTCAAATACTACCAAACTTAGACTTGAGTTTCTGGTTCGGATGAGCTAAACACGAAATATATCAGAATTGATCAACACAGGTTCAAATACTACTAGATTTAGACTTGAGTTTCTCGTTCAGATGAACTGAAGACGAAATATATCAGAATTGATCAATACAGATTAAAAAACTACTAGAGTTAGACTTGAGTTTCTCGTTCGGATGAACTGAAAAATAAATATATCAGAATTGATCAACACAGGTTCAAATATTACTAGAGTTAGACTTGAGTTTCTCGTTGGGATGAACTGAAGACGAAATATATCAGAATTGATCAACACAGGTTCAAATACTACTTGAGTTTCTCGTTCAGATAAACTGAAGACGAAATATATCAGAATTGATCAACAAGGGTTCAAAAACTACTAGAGTTAGACTTGATTTTCTCGTTCGGATGAACTTAAGACGAAATATATCAGAATTGATCAACACAGATTCAAAAACTACTAGAGTTAGACTTGAGTTTCTCGTTCGGATGAACTGAAGACGAAATATATCAGAATTGATCAACACATATTCAAAAACTACTAGAGTTAGACTTGAGTTTCTCGTTCGGATGAACTGTAGACGAAATATATCAGAATTGATCAACACAGGTTCAAATACTACTAGAGTTAGACTTGAGTTTCTCGTTCGGATGAACTGAAGACGAAATATATCAGAGTTGATCAACACAGATTCAAAAACTATTAGAGTTAGACTTGAGTTTCTCGTTCGGATGAACTGAAGACGAAATATATTGAAATTGATCAACACAGGTTCAAATACTACTAGAGTTAGACTTGAGTTTCTCGTTCTCATGAACTGAAGACGAAATATATCAGAATTGATCAACACGGGTTCAAATACTACTAGAGTTAGACTTGAGTTTCTCGTTCGGATGATCTGAAGACGAAATATATCAGAATTAATTAACACAGATTCAAAAACTACTAGAGTTAGATTTGAGTTTCTCGTTCGGATGAACTGAAGACGAAATATATTGAAATTGATCAACACAGGTTCAAATACTACTAGAGTTAGACTTGAGTTTCTCGTTCAGATGAACTGAAGACGAAATATATCAGATTTGATCAACACAGATTCAAAAACTACTAGAGTTAGACTTGAGTTTCTCGTTCGGATGAACTGAAGACGAAATATATTGAAATTGATCAACACAGGTTCAAATACTACTAGAGTTAGACTTGAGTTTCTCATTCAGATGAACTGAAAACGAAATATATCAGAATTGATCAACACATATTCAAAAACTACTATAGTTAGACTTGAGTTTCTCGTTCGGATGAGGTAAAGACTAAATATATCAGAATTGATCAATACAGGTTCAAATACCACTAGAGTTAGACTTGAGTTTCTCGTTCTCATGAACTGAAAACGAAATATATCAGAATTGATCAACACAGGTTCAAATACTACTAGAGTTAGACTTGAGTTTCTCGTTCGGATGAACTGAAGACGAAATATATCAGAGTTGATCAACACAGATTCAAAAACTACTAGAGTTAGACTTGAGTTTCTCGTTCGGATGAACTGAAGACAAATATATCAGAATTGATCAACACAGGTTCAAAAACTACTATATAGTTAGACTTGAGTTTCTCGTTCGGATCAACTGAAGACGAAATATATCAGAATTGATCAACACAGGTTCAAATACTACTAGAGTTAGACTTGAGTTTCTCGTTCTCATGAACTGAAGACGAAATATATCAGAATTGATCAACACAGGTTCAAATACTAATAGAGTTAGACTTGAGTTTCTCGTTCGGATGATCTGAAGACGAAATATATCAGAATTAATCAACACAGATTCAAAAACTACTAGAGTTAGATTTGAGTTTCTCGTTCGGATGAACTGAAGACGAAATATATTGAAATTGATCAACACAGGTTCAAATACTACTAGAGTTAGACTTGAGTTTCTCGTTCAGATGAACTGAAGACGAAATATATCAGAATTGATCAATACAGATTCAAAAACTACTAGAGTTAGACTTGAGTTTCTCGTTCGGATGAACTGATAAAGAAATATATCATAATTGATCAACACAGGTTCAAATACTACTAGAGTTAGACTTGAGTTTCTCGTTGGGATGAATTAAAGACGAAATATATCAGAATTGATCAACACAGATTCAAATACTACTTGAGTTTCTCGTTCGGATAAACTAAAGACGAAATATATCAGAATTGATCAACACGGGTTCAAAAACTTTTAAAGTTAGACTTGAGTTTCTCGTTCGGATGAACTGAAGACGAAATATATCAGAATTGATCAACACATGTTCAAATACTACCAAACTTAGACTTGAGTTTCTCGTTCGGATGAACTGAATATGAAATATATTGAAATTGATCAACACAGGTTCAAATACTACTAGAGTTAGACTTGAATTTCTCGTTCAGATGAACTGAAAACGAAATATATCATAATTTACCAACACAGATTCAAAACTACTAGAGTTAACCTGAGTTTCTCGTTCGGATGAACTTAAGACCAAATATATCAGAATTGATCAACACAGATTCAAAACCTACTAGAGTTAGACTTGAGTTTCTCGTTCGGATGACCTGAAGATGATATATATTAGAATTGATCAACACAGGTTCAAATACTACTAGAGTTAGACTTGAGTTTCTCGTTCGGATGAACTAAAAATGAAATATATCAGAATTGATCAACACAGGTTCAAATACTACTAGAGTTAGACGTGAGTTGCTCGTTCGGATGAATTGAAGAAGATATATATCAGAATTGATCAACACAGGTTCAAAAACTACTAGAGTTAGACTTGATTTTTTCGTTCAGATGAACTGAAGACGAAATATATAAGAATTGATCAACACAGGTTCAAATACTACTAGAGTTAGACTTGAGTTTCTCGTTCAGATGAACTGAAGACGAAATATATCTGAATTGATCAACACATATTCAAAAACTACTAGAGTTAGACTTGAGTTTCTCGTTTGGATGAACTGAAAAATAAATATATCAGAATTTATCAACACAGGTTCAAATACTACTAGAGTTAGATTTGAGTTTATCGTTAGGATGAATTGAAGACGAAATATATCAGAATTGATCAACATAGGTTCAAATACTACTTGAGTTTCTCGTTCAGATAAACTGAAGACGAAATATATCAGAATTGATCAACACGGGTTCAAAAACTACTAGAGTTAGACTTGAGTTTCTCGTTCGGATGAACTGAAGACGAAATATATTGAAATTGATCAACACAGGTTCAAATACTATTAAAATTAGACTTGAGTTTCTTGTTCAGATGAACTGAAAACGAAATATATCAGAATTGATCAACACAGATTTAAAAACTACTAGAGTTAGACCTGAGTTTCCCGTTCGGATGAAATGAAGACGAAATATATCAGAATTGATCAACACATATTCAAAAACTACTAGAGTTAGACTTGAGTTTCTCGTTCGGATGAACTGAAGACGAAATATATCAGAATTGACCAACACAGGTTCAAATACTACTAGAGTTAGACTTGAGTTTCTCGTTCTCATATACTGAAAACGAAATATATCATAATTGATCAACACAGGTTCAAATACTACTAGAGTTAGACTTGAGTTTCTCGTTCGGATGAACTGAAAACGAAATATATCAGAGTTGATCAACACAGATTCAAAAACTACTAGAGTTAGACTTGAGTTTCTCGTTCGGATGAACTGAAGACGAAATATATTGAAATTGATCAACACAGGTTCAAATACTACTAGAGTTAGACTTGAGTTTCTCATTCGGATGAACTGAAAACGAAATATATCAGAATTGATCAACACATATTCAAAAACTACTAGAGTTAACCTGAGTTTCTCGTTCGGATGAACTGAAGACCAAATATATCAGAATTGATCAACACAGATTCAAAAACTACTAGAGTTAGACTTGAGTTTCTCGTTCGGATGACCTGAAGATGATATATATTAGAATTGATCAACACAGGTTTAAATACTACTAGAGTTAGACTGGAGTTTCTCGTTCGGATGAACTGAAGACGATATATATCAAAATTGATCAACACAGGTTCAAATACTATTATACTTAGACTTTATTTTTTTTCAGATGAACTGAAGACGATATATATATGAATTGATCAAAACAGGTTCAAATACTACTAGAGTTAGACTTGAGTTTCTCGTTCTCATGAACTGAAGACGAAATATATCAGAATTGATCAACACAGGTTCAAATACTACTAGAGTTACACTTGAGTTTCTCGTTCGGATGATCTGAAGACGAAATATATCATAATTAATCAACACATATTCAAATACTACTAGAGTTAGATTTGAGTTTCTCGTTCGGATGAACTGAAGACGAAATATATCAGAAGTGATCAACACAGATTCAAAAACTACTAGAATTAGACTTTAGTTTCTCGTTCAGATGAACTGAAGAGGAAATATATCAGAACTGATCAACACAGGCTCAAAAACTACTAGAGTTAGACTTGACTTTCTCGTTCGGATGAAATTAAGACGAAATATATCAGAATTGATCAACACAGATTCAAATACTACTAGACTTGAACTAGACTTTCTCGTTCGGATGAACTGAAGACGAAATATTTCAAAATTGATCAACACAGGGTCAAATACTACTAGAGTTAGACTTGAGTTTCTCGTTCAGATGAACTGAAGACAAATATATCAGAATTGATCAACACGGGTTCAAAAACTACTATATAGTTAGACTTGAGTTTCTCGTTCGGATCAACTGAAGACGAAATATATCAGAATTGATCAACACAGGTTCAAATACTACTAGAGTTAGACTTGAGTTTCTCGTTCTCATGAACTGAAGACGAAATATATCAGAATTGATCAACACAGGTTCAAATACTACTAGAGTTAGACTTGAGTTGCTCGTTCGGATGATCTGAAGACGAAATATATCAGAATTAATCAACACAGAATCAAAAACTACTAGAGTTAGATTTGAGTTTCTCGTTCGGATGAACTGAAGACGAAATATATTGAAATTGATCAACACAGGTTCAAATACTACTAGAGTTAGACTTGAGTTTCTCGTTCAGATGAACTGAAGACGATATATATCAGAATTGATCAACACAGATTCAAAAACAACTAGAGTTAGACTTGAGTTTCTCGTTCGGATGAACTGATAAAGAAATATATCAGAATTGATCAACACGGGTTCAAATACTACTAAAGTTAGACTTGAGTTTCTCGTTGGGATGAATTAAAGACGAAATATATCAGAATTGATCAACACAGGTTCAAATACTACTTGAGTTTCTCGTTCGGATAAACTGAAGACGAAATATATCAGAATTGATCAACACGGTTTAAAAAACTACTAAAGTTAGACTTGAGTTTCTCGTTCGGATGAACTGAAGACGAAATATATCAGAATTGATCAACACATGTTCAAATACTACCAAACTTAGACTTGAGTTTCTGGTTCGGATGAGCTAAACACGAAATATATCAGAATTGATCAACACAGGTTCAAATACTACTAGATTTAGACTTGAGTTTCTCGTTCAGATGAACTGAAGACGAAATATATCAGAATTGATCAATACAGATTAAAAAACTACTAGAGTTAGACTTGAGTTTCTCGTTCGGATGAACTGAA
>NW_020647637.1:1075953-1112900 GCF_003573695.1 Papaver somniferum | reverse complement strand
CTGAAGACGAAATATATCAGAATTGATCAACACAGATTCAAAAACTACTAGAGTTAGATTTGAGTTTCTTGTTCGGATGAACTGAAGACGAAATATATTTAATTTGATCAACACATGTTCAAATACTACTAGAGTTAGACTTGATTTTCTCGTTCAGATGAACTGAATACGAAATATATCAGAATTGATCAACACAGATTCAAAAACTACTAGAGTTAGACTTGAGTTTCTCGTTCGGATGAACTGAAAAAGAAATATATCAGAATTGATCAACACAGGTTCAAATACTACTAGAGCTAGACTTGAGTTTCTCGTTGGGATGAATTAAAGACGAAATATATCAGAATTGATCAACACATGTTCAAATACTACTTGAGTTTCTCGTTCGGATAAACTGAAGACGAAATATATCAGAATTGATCAACACGGGTTTAAAAACTACTAAAGTTAGACTTGAGTTTCTCGTTCGGATGAATTGAAGACGAAATATATCAGAATTGATCAACACATGTTCAAATACTACCAAACTTAGACTTGAGTTTCTCGATCGGATGAGCTAAAGACGAAATATATCAGAATTGATCAACACAGGTTCAAATACTACTAGATTTAGACTTGAGTTTCTCGTTCAGATGAACTGAAGACGAAATATATCAGAATTGATCAATACAGATTAAAAAACTAATAGAGTTAGACTTGAGTTTCTCGTTCGGATGAACTGAAGACGAAATATTTCAGAATTGATCAACACAGGGTCAAATACTACTAGAGTTAGACTTGAGTTTCTCATTCAGATGAACTGAAGACAAATATATCAGAATTGATCAACACGGGTTCAAAAACTACTATATAGTTAGACTTGAGTTTCTCGTTCGGATCAACTGAAGACGAAATATATCAGAATTGATCAACACAGGTTCAAATACTACTAGAGTTAGACTTGAGTTTCTCGTTCTCATGAACTGAAGACGAAATATATCAGAATTGATCAACACAGGTTCAAATACTACTAGAGTTAGACTTGAGTTTCTCGTTCGGATGATCTGAAGACGAAATATATCAGAATTAATCAACACAGAATCAAAAACTACTAGAGTTAGATTTGAGTTTCTCGTTCGGATGAACTGAAGACGAAATATATTGAAATTGATCAACACAGGTTCAAATACTACTAGAGTTAGACTTGAGTTTCTAGTTCAGATGAACTGAAGACGAAATATATCAGAATTGATCAACACAGATTCAAAAACTACTAGAGTTAGACTTGAGTTTCTCGTTCGGATGAACTGATAAAGAAATATATCAGAATTGATCAACACAGGTTCAAATACTACTAAAGTTAGACTTGAGTTTCTCGTTGGGATGAATTAAAGACGAAATATATCAGAATTGATCAACACAGGTTCAAATACTACTTGAGTTTCTCGTTCGGATAAACTGAAGACGAAATATATCAGAATTGATCAACACGGTTTAAAAAACTACTAAAGTTAGACTTGAGTTTCTCGTTCGGATGAACTGAAGACGAAATATATCAGAATTGATCAACACATGTTCAAATACTACCAAACTTAGACTTGAGTTTCTGGTTCGGATGAGCTAAACACGAAATATATCAGAATTGATCAACACAGGTTCAAATACTACTAGATTTAGACTTGAGTTTCTCGTTCAGATGAACTGAAGACGAAATATATCAGAATTGATCAATACAGATTAAAAAACTACTAGAGTTAGACTTGAGTTTCTCGTTCGGATGAACTGAAGACGAAATATTTCAGAATTGATCAACACAGGGTCAAATACTACTAGAGTTAGACTTGAGTTTCTCATTCAGATGAACTGAAGACAAATATATCAGAATTGATCAACACGGGTTCAAAAACTACTATATAGTTAGACTTGAGTTTCTCGTTCGGATCAACTGAAGACAAAATATATCAGAATTGATCAACACAGGTTCAAATACTACTAGAGTTAGACTTGAGTTTCTCGTTCTCATGAACTGAAGACGAAATATATCAGAATTGATCAACACAGGTTCAAATACTACTAGAGTTAGACTTGAGTTTCTCGTTCGGATGATCTGAAGACGAAATATATCAGAATTAATCAACACAGAATCAAAAACTACTAGAGTTAGATTTGAGTTTCTCGTTCGGATGAACTGAAGACGAAATATATTGAAATTGATCAACACAGGTTCAAATACTACTAGAGTTAGACTTGAGTTTCTCGTTCAGATGAACTGAAGACGAAATATATCAGAATTGATCAACACAGATTCAAAAACTACTAGAGTTAGACTTGAGTTTCTCGTTCGGATGAACTGATAAAGAAATATATCAGAATTGATCAACACAGGTTCAAATACTACTAAAGTTAGACTTGAGTTTCTCGTTGGGATGAATTAAAGACGAAATATATCAGAATTGATCAATACAGGTTCAAATACTACTTGAGTTTCTCGTTCGGATAAACTGAAGACGAAATATATCAGAATTGATCAACACGGTTTAAAAAACTACTAAAGTTAGACTTGAGTTTCTCGTTCGGATGAACTGAAGACGAAATATATCAGAATTGATCAACACATGTTCAAATACTACCAAACTTAGACTTGAGTTTCTGGTTCGGATGAGCTAAACACGAAATATATCAGAATTGATCAACACAGGTTCAAATACTACTAGATTTAGACTTGAGTTTCTCGTTCAGATGAACTGAAGACGAAATATATCAGAATTGATCAATACAGATTAAAAAACTACTAGAGTTAGACTTGAGTTTCTCGTTCGGATGAACTGAAAAATAAATATATCAGAATTGATCAACACAGGTTCAAATATTACTAGAGTTAGACTTGAGTTTCTCGTTGGGATGAACTGAAGACGAAATATATCAGAATTGATCAACACAGGTTCAAATACTACTTGAGTTTCTCGTTCAGATAAACTGAAGACGAAATATATCAGAATTGATCAACAAGGGTTCAAAAACTACTAGAGTTAGACTTGATTTTCTCGTTCGGATGAACTTAAGACGAAATATATCAGAATTGATCAACACAGATTCAAAAACTACTAGAGTTAGACTTGAGTTTCTCGTTCGGATGAACTGAAGACGAAATATATCAGAATTGATCAACACATATTCAAAAACTACTAGAGTTAGACTTGAGTTTCTCGTTCGGATGAACTGTAGACGAAATATATCAGAATTGATCAACACAGGTTCAAATACTACTAGAGTTAGACTTGAGTTTCTCGTTCGGATGAACTGAAGACGAAATATATCAGAGTTGATCAACACAGATTCAAAAACTATTAGAGTTAGACTTGAGTTTCTCGTTCGGATGAACTGAAGACGAAATATATTGAAATTGATCAACACAGTTTCAAATACTACTAGAGTTAGACTTGAGTTTCTCGTTCTCATGAACTGAAGACGAAATATATCAGAATTGATCAACACGGGTTCAAATACTACTAGAGTTAGACTTGAGTTTCTCGTTCGGATGATCTGAAGACGAAATATATCAGAATTGATCAACACAGATTCAAAAACTACTAGAGTTAGATTTGAGTTTCTTGTTCGGATGAACTGAAGACGAAATATATTGAATTTGATCAACACAGGTTCAAATACTACTAGAGTTAGACTTGAGTTTCTCGTTCAGATGAACTGAAGACGAAATATATCAGAATTGATCAACACAGATTCAAAAACTACTAGAGTTAGACTTGAGTTTCTCGTTCGGATGAACTGATAAAGAAATATATCAGAATTGATCAACACAGGTTCAAATACAACTAGAGTTAGACTTGAGTTTCTCGTTGGGATGAATTAAAGACGAAATATATCAGAATTGATCAACACAGGTTCAAATACTACTTGAGTTTCTCGTTCGGATAAACTTAAGACGAAATATATCAGAATTGATCAACACGGGTTCAAAAACTACTAAAGTTACACTTGAGTTTCTCGTTCGGATGAACTGAAGACGAAATATATCAGAATTGATCAACACATGTTCAAATACTACTAGAGTTAGACTTAATTTTTTCGTTCAGATGAATTGAAGACGAAATATATAGAATTGATCAACACAGGTTCAAATACTACTAGAGTTAGACTTTAGTTTCTCCTTCCGATGAACCGAAGACGAAATATATCAGAAGTGATCAACACAGATTCAAAAACTACTAGAATTAGACTTTAGTTTCTCGTTCGGATGAACTGAAGAGGAAATATATCAGAACTGATCAACACAGGCTCAAAAACTACTAGAGTTAGACTTGACTTTCTCGTTCGGATGAATTTAAGACGAAATATATCAGAATTGATCAACACATGTTCAAATACTACTAGACTTAAACTAGACTTTCTCGTTCGGATGAACTGAAGACGAAATATATCAGAATTGATCAACACAGGTTCAAATACTACTAGAGTTAGACTTAAGTTTCTCGTTCGGATGAACTGAAGACAAACATATCAGAATTGATCAACACAGGTTCAAAAACTACTATATAGTTAGACTTGAGTTTCTCGTTCGGATCAACTGAAGACGAAATATATCAGAATTGATCAACAAAGGTTCAAATACTACTAGAGTTAGACTTGAGTCTCTCGTTCTCATGAACTGAAGATGAAATATATCAGAATTGATCAACACAGGTTCAAATACTACTAGAGTTAGACTTGAGTTTCTAGTTCGGATGATATGAAGACGAAATATATCAGAATTAATCGACACAGATTCAAAAACTACTAGAGTTAGATTTGAGTTTCTCGTTCGGATGAACTGAAGACGAAATATATTGAAATTGATCAACACAGGTTCAAATACTACTAGAGTTAGACTTGAGTTTCTCGTTCAGATGAACTGAAGACGAAATATATCAGAATTGATCAACACAGATTCAAAAACTACTAGAGTTAGACTTGAGTTTCTCGTTGGGATGAATTAAAGACGAAATATATCAGAATTGATCAACACAGGTTCAAATACTACTTGAGTTTCTCGTTCGGATAAACTGAAGACGAATTATATCAGAATTGATCAACACGGGTTCAAAATTTACTAAAGTTAGACTTGAGTTTCTCGTTCGGATGAACTGAAGACGAAATATATCAGAATTGATCAACACATGTTCAAATACTACCAAACTTAGACTTGAGTTTCTCGTTCGGATGAGCTAAAGACGAAATATATCAGAATTGATCAACACAGGTTCAAATACTACTAGATTTAGACTTGAGTTTCTCGTTCAGATGAACTGAAGACGAAATATATCAGAATTGATCAACACAGATTAAAAAACTACTAGAGTTAGACTTGAGTTTCTCGTTCGGATGAATTGAAAAATAAATATATCAGAATTGATCAACACAGGTTCAAATACTACTAGAGTTAGACTTGAGTTTCTCGTTGGGATGAATTGAAGACGAAATATATCAGAATTGATCAACACAGGTTCAAATACTACTTGAGTTTCTCGTTCAGATAAACTGAAGACGAAATATATCAGAATTGATCAACACGGGTTCAAAAACTACTAAAGTTAGACTTGAGTTTCTCGTTCGGATGAACTGAAAACGAAATATAACAGAATTGATCAACACAGGTTCAAATACTACTAGAGTTAGACTTGAGTTTCTCGTTCGGATGAACTGAAGACAAAATATATCAGAGTTGATCAACAAAGATTTAAAAACTATTAGAGTTAGACTTGAGTTTCTCGTTCGGATGAACTGGACGAAATATATTGAAATTGATCAACACAGGTTCAAATACTACTAGAGTTAGACTTGAGTTTCTCGTTCTCATGAACTGAAGACGAAATATATCAGAATTGATCAACACAGGTTCAAATACTACTAGAGTTAGACTTGAGTTTCTCGTTCGGATGATCTGAAGACGAAATATATCAGAATTGATCAACACAGATTCAAAAACTACTAGAGTTAGATTTGAGTTTCTCGTTCGGATGAACTGAAGACAAAATATATTGAAATTGATCAACACAGGTTCAAATACTACTAGAGTTAGACTTGAGTTTCTCGTTCAGATGAACTGAAGAAGAAATATATCAGAATTGATCAACACAGATTCAAAAACTACTAGAGTTAGACTTGAGTTTCTCGTTCGGATGAACTGAAAAAGAAATATATCAGAATTGATCAACACAGGTTCAAATACTACTAGAGTTAGACTTGAGTTTCTCGTTGGGATGAATTAAAGACGAAATATATCAGAATTGATCAACACAGGTTCAAATACTACTTGAGTTAGACTTGAGTTTCTCGTTCAGATGAACTGAAGACGAAATATATTGAAATTGATCAACACAGGTTCAAATACTACTAGAGTTAGACTTGAGTTTCTCATTCAGATGAACTGAAAACGAAATATATCAGAATTCATCAACACATATTCAAATACTACTAGAGTTAACCTGAGTTTCTCGTTTGGATGAACTGAAGACCAAATATATCAGAATTGATCAACACAGATTCAAAAACTACTAGAGTTAGACTTGAGTTTCTCGTTCGGATGAACTGAAGACGAAATATATTGAAATTGATCAACACAGGTTCAAATACTACTAGAGTTAGACTTGAGTTTCTCATTCAGATGAACTGAAAACGAAATATATCAGAATTGATCAACACATATTCAAAAACTACTATAGTTAGACTTGAGTTTCTCGTTCGGATGAACTGAAGACGAAATATATCAGAATTGATCAACACAGGTTCAAATACTCTTAGAGTTAGACTTGAGTTTCTCGTTCTCATGAACTGAAAACGAAATATATCAGAATTGATCAACACAGGTTTAAATACTACTAGAGTTAGACTTGAGTTTCTCGTTCGGATGAACTGAAGACGAAATATATCAGAGTTGATCAACACAGATTCAAAAACTACTAGAGTTAGACTTGAGTTTCTCGTTCGGATGAACTGAAGACGAAATATATTGAAATTGATCAACACAGGTTCAAATACTACTAGAGTTAGACTTGAGTTTCTCATTCGGATGAACTGAAAACGAAATATATCAGAATTGATCAACACATATTCAAAAACTACTAGAGTTAACCTGAGTTTCTCGTTCGGATGAACTGAAGACCAAATATATCAGAATTGATCAACACAGATTCAAAAACTACTAGAGTTAGACTTGAGTTTCTCGTTCGGATGACCTGAAGATGATATATATTAGAATTGATCAACACAGGTTTAAATACTACTAGAGTTAGACTGGAGTTTCTCGTTCGGATGAACTGAAGACGATATATATCAAAATTGATCAACACAGGTTCAAATACTATTATACTTAGACTTGATTTTTTTTCAGATGAACTGAAGACGATATATATCAGAATTGATCAACACAGGTTCAAATACTACTAGAGTTAGACTTGAGTTTCTCGTTCTCATGAACTGAAGACGAAATATATCAGAATTGATCAACACAGGTTCAAATACTACTAGAGTTACACTTGAGTTTCTCGTTCGGATGATCTGAAGACGAAATATATCATAATTAATCAACACATATTCAAATACTACTAGAGTTAGATTTGAGTTTCTCGTTCGGATAAACTGAAGACGAAATATATCAGAAGTGATCAACACAGATTCAAAAACTACTAGAATTAGACTTTAGTTTCTCGTTCGGATGAACTGAAGAGGAAATATATCAGAACTGATCAACACAGGCTTAAAAACTACTAGAGTTAGACTTGACTTTCTCGTTCGGATGAACTTAAGACGAAATATATCAGAATTGATCAACACAGATTCAAATACTACTAGACTTAAACTAGACTTTCTCGTTCGGATGAACTGAAGACGAAATATTTCATAATTGATCAACACAGGGTCAAATACTACTAGAGTTAGACTTGAGTTTCTCGTTCAGATGAACTGAAGACAAATATATCAGAATTGATCAACACGGGTTTAAAAACTACTATATAGTTAGACTTGAGTTTCTCGTTCGGATCAACTGAAGACGAAATATATCAGAATTGATCAACACGGGTTCAAATACTACTAGAGTTAGACTTGAGTTTCTCGTTCTCATGAACTGAAGACGAAATATATCAGAATTGATCAACACAGGTTCAAATACTACTAGAGTTAGACTTGAGTTTCTCGTTCGGATGATCTGAAGACGAAATATATCAGAATTAATCAACACATAATCAAAAACTACTAGAGTTAGATTTGAGTTTCTCGTTCGGATGAACTGAAGACGAAATATATTGAAATTGATCAACACAGGTTCAAATACTACTAGAGTTAGACTTGAGTTTCTCGTTCAGATGAACTGAAGACGAAATATATCAGAATTGATCAACACAGATTCAAAAACTACTAGAGTTAGACTTGAGTTTCTCGTTCGGATGAACTGATAAAGAAATATATCAGAATTGATCAACACAGGTTCAAATACTACTAAAGTTAGACTTGAGTTTCTCGTTGGGATGAATTAAAGACGAAATATATCAGAATTGATCAACACAGGTTCAAATACTACTTGAGTTTCTCGTTCGGATAAACTGAAGACGAAATATATCAGAATTGATCAACACGGTTTAAAAAACTACTAAAGTTAGACTTGAGTTTCTCGTTCGGATGAACTGAAGACGAAATATATCAGAATTGATCAACACATGTTCAAATACTACCAAACTTAGACTTGAGTTTCTGGTTCGGATGAGCTAAACACGAAATATATCAGAATTGATCAACACAGGTTCAAATACTACTAGATTTAGACTTGAGTTTCTCGTTCAGATGAACTGAAGACGAAATATATCAGAATTGATCAATACAGATTAAAAAACTACTAGAGTTAGACTTGAGTTTCTCGTTCGGATGAACTGAAGACGAAATATTTCAGAATTGATCAACACAGGGTCAAATACTACTAGAGTTAGACTTGAGTTTCTCGTTCAGATGAACTGAAGACAAATATATCAGAATTGATCAACACGGGTTCAAAAACTACTATATAGTTAGACTTGAGTTTCTCGTTCGGATCAACTGAAGACGAAATATATCAGAATTGATCAACACAGGTTCAAATACTACTAGAGTTAGACTTGAGTTTCTCGTTCTCATGAACTGAAGACGAAATATATCAGAATTGATCAACACAGGTTCAAATACTACTAGAGTTAGACTTGAGTTTCTCGTTCGGATGATCTGAAGACGAAATATATCAGAATTAATCAACACAGAATCAAAAACTACTAGAGTTAGATTTGAGTTTCTCGTTCGGATGAACTGAAGACGAAATATATTGAAATTGATCAACACAGGTTCAAATACTACTAGAGTTAGACTTGAGTTTCTCGTTCAGATGAACTGAAGACGAAATATATCAGAATTGATCAACACAGATTCAAAAACTACTAGAGTTAGACTTGAGTTTCTCGTTCGGATGAACTGATAAAGAAATATATCAGAATTGATCAACACAGGTTCAAATACTACTAAAGTTAGACTTGAGTTTCTCGTTGGGATGAATTAAAGACGAAATATATCAGAATTGATCAATACAGGTTCAAATACTACTTGAGTTTCTCGTTCGGATAAACTGAAGACGAAATATATCAGAATTGATCAACACGGTTTAAAAAACTACTAAAGTTAGACTTGAGTTTCTCGTTCGGATGAACTGAAGACGAAATATATCAGAATTGATCAACACATGTTCAAATACTACCAAACTTAGACTTGAGTTTCTGGTTCGGATGAGCTAAACACGAAATATATCAGAATTGATCAACACAGGTTCAAATACTACTAGATTTAGACTTGAGTTTCTCGTTCAGATGAACTGAAGACGAAATATATCAGAATTGATCAATACAGATTAAAAAACTACTAGAGTTAGACTTGAGTTTCTCGTTCGGATGAACTGAAAAATAAATATATCAGAATTGATCAACACAGGTTCAAATATTACTAGAGTTAGACTTGAGTTTCTCGTTGGGATGAACTGAAGACGAAATATATCAGAATTGATCAACACAGGTTCAAATACTACTTGAGTTTCTCGTTCAGATAAACTGAAGACGAAATATATCAGAATTGATCAACAAGGGTTCAAAAACTACTAGAGTTAGACTTGATTTTCTCGTTCGGATGAACTTAAGACGAAATATATCAGAATTGATCAACACAGATTCAAAAACTACTAGAGTTAGACTTGAGTTTCTCGTTCGGATGAACTGAAGACGAAATATATCAGAATTGATCAACACATATTCAAAAACTACTAGAGTTAGACTTGAGTTTCTCGTTCGGATGAACTGTAGACGAAATATATCAGAATTGATCAACACAGGTTCAAATACTACTAGAGTTAGACTTGAGTTTCTCGTTCGGATGAACTGAAGACGAAATATATCAGAGTTGATCAACACAGATTCAAAAACTATTAGAGTTAGACTTGAGTTTCTCGTTCGGATGAACTGAAGACGAAATATATTGAAATTGATCAACACAGTTTCAAATACTACTAGAGTTAGACTTGAGTTTCTCGTTCTCATGAACTGAAGACGAAATATATCAGAATTGATCAACACGGGTTCAAATACTACTAGAGTTAGACTTGAGTTTCTCGTTCGGATGATCTGAAGACGAAATATATCAGAATTGATCAACACAGATTCAAAAACTACTAGAGTTAGATTTGAGTTTCTTGTTCGGATGAACTGAAGACGAAATATATTGAATTTGATCAACACAGGTTCAAATACTACTAGAGTTAGACTTGAGTTTCTCGTTCAGATGAACTGAAGACGAAATATATCAGAATTGATCAACACAGATTCAAAAACTACTAGAGTTAGACTTGAGTTTCTCGTTCGGATGAACTGAAAAAGAAATATATCAGAATTGATCAACACAGGTTCAAATACTACTAGAGTTAGACTTGAGTTTCTCGTTGGGATGAATTAAAGACGAAATATATCACTATTGATCAACACAGGTTCAAATACTACTTGAGTTTCTCGTTTGGATAAGCTGAAGACGAAATATATCAGAATTGATCAACACGGGTTCAAAAACTACTAAAGTTAGACTTGAGTTTCTCGTTCGGATGAACTGAAGACGAAATATATCAGAATTGATCAACACATGTTCAAATACTACCAAACTTAGACTTGAGTTTCTCGTTCGGATGAGCTAAAGACGAAATATATCAGAATTGATCAACACAGGTTCAAATACTACTAGAGTTAGACTTGAGTTTCTCGTTCTCATGAACTGAAAACGAAATATATCAGAATTGATCAACACAGGTTCAAATACTACTAGAGTTAGACTTGAGTTTCTCGTTGGGATGAATTAAAGACGAAATATATCAGAATTGATCAACACAGGTTCAAATACTACTTGAGTTTCTCGTTCGGATAAACTGAAGACGAAATATATCAGAATTGATCAACACGGGTTCAAAAACTACTAAAGTTAGACTTGAGTTTCTCGTTCGGATGAATTGAAGACGAAATATATCAGAATTGATCAACACATGTTCAAATACTACCAAACTTAGACTTGAGTTTCTCGTTCGGATGAGCTAAAGACGAAATATATCAGAATTGATCAACACAGGTTCAAATACTACTAGAGTTAGACTTGAGTTTCTCGTTCTCATGAACTGAAAACGAAATATATCAGAATTGATCAACACAGGTTCAAATACTACTAGAGTTAGACTTGAGTTTCTCGTTCAGATGAACCGAAGACGAAATATATCAGAGTTGATCAACACAGATTCAAAAACTACTAGAGTTAGACTTGAGTTTCTCGTTCAGATGAACTAAAGACGAAATATATTGAAATTGATCAACACAGGTTCTACTAGAGTTAGACTTGAGTTTCTCATTCAGATGAACTGAAAACGAAATATATCAGAATTCATCAACACATATTCAAATACTACTAGAGTTAACCTGAGTTTCTCGTTTGGATGAACTGAAGACCAAATATATCAGAATTGATCAACACAGATTCAAAAACTACTAGAGTTAGACTTGAGTTTCTCGTTTGGATGACCTGAAGATGATATATATTAGAATTGATCAACACAGGTTTAAATACTACTAGAGTTAGACTGCAGTTTCTCGTTCGGATGAACTGAAGACGATATATATCAAAATTGATCAACACAGGTTCAAATACTATTATAGTTAGACTTGATTTTTTCGTTCAGATGAACTGAAGACGATATATATCAGAATTGATCAACACAGGTTCAAATACTACTAGAGTTAGACTTGAGTTTCTCGTTCAGATGAACTGAAGACAAATATATCAGAATTGATCAACACGGGTTCAAAAACTACTATATAGTTAGACTTGAGTTTCTCGTTCGGATCAACTGAAGACGAAATATATCAGAATTGATCAACACAGGTTCAAATACTACTAGAGTTAGACTTGAGTTTCTCGTTCTCATGAACTGAAGACGAAATATATCAGAATTGATCAACACAGGTTCAAATACTACTAGAGTTAGACTTGAGTTTCTCGTTCGGATGATCTGAAGACGAAATATATCAGAATTAATCAACACAGAATCAAAAACTACTAGAGTTAGATTTGAGTTTCTCGTTCGGATGAACTGAAGACGAAATATATTGAAATTGATCAACACAGGTTCAAATACTACTAGAGTTAGACTTGAGTTTCTCGTTCAGATGAACTGAAGATGAAATATATCAGAATTGATCAACACAGATTCAAAAACTACTAGAGTTAGACTTGAGTTTCTCGTTCGGATGAACTGATAAAGAAATATATCAGAATTGATCAACACAGGTTCAAACACTACTAAAGTTAGACTTGAGTTTCTCGTTGGGATGAATTAAAGACGAAATATATCAGAATTGATCAACACAGGTTCAAATACTACTTGAGTTTCTGGTTCGGATAAACTGAAGACGAAATATATCAGAATTGATCAACACGGTTTAAAAAACTACTAAAGTTAGACTTGAGTTTCTCGTTCGGATGAACTGAAGACGAAATATATCAGAATTGATCAACACATGTTCAAATACTACCAAACTTAGACTTGAGTTTCTGGTTCGGATGAGCTAAACACGAAATATATCAGAATTGATCAACACAGGTTCAAATACTACTAGATTTAGACTTGAGTTTCTCGTTCAGATGAACTGAAGACGAAATATATCAGAATTGATCAATACAGATTAAAAAACTACTAGAGTTAGACTTGAGTTTCTCGTTCGGATGAACTGAAAAATAAATATATCAGAATTGATCAACACAGGTTCAAATACTACTAGAGTTAGACTTGAGTTTCTCGTTGGGATGAACTGAAGACGAAATATATCAGAATTGATCAACACAGGTTCAAATATTACTTGAGTTTCTCGTTCAGATAAACTGAAGACGAAATATATCAGAATTGATCAACAAGGGTTCAAAAACTACTAGAGTTAGACTTGATTTTCTCGTTCGGATGTTCTTAAGACAAAATATATCAGAATTGATCAACAAAGATTCAAAAACTACTAGAGTTAGACTTGAGTTTCTCGTTCGGATGAACTGAAGACGAAATATATCAGAATTGATCAACACATATTCAAAAACTACTAGAGTTAGACTTGAGTTTCTCGTTCAGATGAACTGTAGACGAAATATATCAGAATTGATCAACACAGGTACAAATACTACTAGAGTTAGACTTGAGTTTCTTGTTCGGATGAACTGAAGACGAAATATATCAGAGTTGATCAACACAGATTCAAAAACTATTAGAGTTAGACTTGAGTTTCTCGTTCGGATGAACTGAAGACGAAATATATTGAAATTGATCAACACAGGTTCAAATACTACTAGAGTTATACTTGAGTTTCTCGTTCTCATGAACTGAAGAAGAAATATATCAGAATTGATCAACACGGGTTCAAATACTACTAGAGTTAGACTTGAGTTTCTCGTTCGGATGATCTGAAGACGAAATATATCAGAATTGATCAACACAGATTCAAAAACTACTAGAGTTAGATTTGAGTTTCTTGTTCGGATGAACTGAAGACGAAATATATTGAATTTGATCAACACAGGTTCAAATACTACTAGAGTTAGACTTGAGTTTCTCGTTCAGATGAACTGAAGACGAAATATATCAGAATTGATCAACACAGATTCAAAAACTACTAGAGTTAGACTTGAGTTTCTCGTTCGGATGAACTAAAAAATAAATATATCAGAATTGATCAACACAGGTTCAAATACTACTAGAGTTAGACTTGAGTTTCTCGTTGGGATGAACTGAAGACGAAATATATCAGAATTGATCAACACAGGTTCAAATACTACTTGAGTTTCTCGTTCAGATAAACTGAAGACGAAATATATCAGAATTGATCAACAAGGGTTCAAAAACTACTAGAGTTAGACTTGATTTTCTCGTTCGGATGAACTTAAGACAAAATATATCAGAATTGATCAACAAAGATTCCAAAACTACTAGAGTTAGACTTGAGTTTCTCGTTCGGATGAACTGAAGACGAAATATATCAGAATTGATCAACACATATTCAAAAACTACTAGAGTTAGACTTGAGTTTCTCGTTCGGATGAACTGTAGACGAAATATATCAGAATTGATCAACACAGGTTCAAATACTACTAGAGTTAGACTTGAGTTTCTCGTTCGGATGAACTGAAGACGAAATATATCAGAGTTGATCAACACAGATTCAAAAACTATTAGAGTTAGACTTGAGTTTCTCGTTCGGATGAACTGAAGACGAAATATATTGAAATTGATCAACACAGGTTCAAATACTACTAGAGTTAGACTTGAGTTTCTCGTTCTCATGAACTGAAGACGAAATATATCAGAATTGATCAACACGGGTTCAAATACTACTAGAGTTAGACTTGAGTTTCTCGTTCGGATGATCTGAAGACGAAATATATCAGAATTAATTAACACAGATTCAAAAACTACTAGAGTTAGATTTGAGTTTCTCGTTCGGATGAACTGAAGACGAAATATATTGAAATTGATTAACACAAGTTCAAATACTACTAGAGTTAGACTTGAGTTTCTCGTTCAGATGAACTGAATACGAAATATATCAAAATTGATCAACACATATTCAAAAACTACTAGAGTTAGACTTGAGTTTCTCGTTCGGATGAACTGATAAAGAAATATATCAGAATCGATCAACACAGGTTCAAATACTACTAGAGTTAGACTTGAGTTTCTCGTTGGTATGAATTAAAGACGAAATATATCAGAATTGATCAACACAGGTTCAAATACTACTTGAGTTTCTCGTTCGGATAAACTGAAGACGAAATATATCAGAATTGATCAACACAGGCTCAAAAACTACTAGAGTTAGACTTGACTTTCTCGTTCGGATGAACTTAAGACGAAATATATCGGAATTGATCAACACATGTTCAAAAACTACTATATAGTTAGACTTGAGTTTCTCATTCGGATCAACTGAAGACGAAATATATCAGAATTGATCAACACGGGTTCAAATACTACTAGAGTTAGACTTGAGTTTCTCGTTCTCATGAACTGAAGACGAAATATATCAGAATTGATCAACACAGGTTCAAATACTACTAGAGTTAGACTTGAGTTTCTCGTTCGGATGATCTGAAGACGAAATATATCAGAATTAATTAACACAGATTCAAAAACTACTAGAGTTAGATTTGAGTTTCTCGTTCGGATGAACTGAAGACGAAATATATTGAAATTGATCAACACAGGTTCAAATACTACTAGAGTTAGACTTGAGTTTCTCGTTCAGATGAACTGAAGACGAAATATATCAGATTTGATCAACATAGATTCAAAAACTACTAGAGTTAGACTTGAGTTTCTCGTTCGGATGAACTGAAGACGAAATATATTGAAATTGATCAACACAGGTTCAAATACTACTAGAGTTAGACTTGAGTTTCTCATTCAGATGAACTGAAAACGAAATATATCAGAATTGATAAACACAGATTCAAAAACTACTAGAGTTAACCTGAGTTTCTTGTTCGGATGAACTGAAGACCAAATATATCAGAATTGATCAACACAGATTCAAAAACTACTAGAGTTAGACTTGAGTTTCTCGTTCGGATGAACTGATAAAGAAATTTATCAGAATTGATCAACACAGGTTCAAATACTACTAGAGTTAGACTTGAGTTTCTCATTGGGATGAATTAAAGACGAAATATATCAAAATTGATCAACACAGGTTCAAATACTACTTGAGTTTCTCGTTCGGATAAACTGAAGACGAAATATATCAGAATTGATCAACACAGGTTCAAAAACTACTAAAGTTAGACTTGAGTCTCTCGTTCGGATGAACTGAAGACGAAATATATCAGAATTGATCAACACAGGTTCAAATACTACTAGAGTTAGACTTGAGTTTCTCGTTCGGATGATCTGAAGACGAAATATATCAGAATTAATTAACACAGATTCAAAAACTACTAGAGTTAGACTTGAGTTTCTCGTTCTCATGAACTGAAGACGAAATATATCAGAATTGATCAACACAGGTTCAAATACTACTAGAGTTAGACTTGAGTTTCTCGTTCGGATGATCTGAAGACGAAATATATCAGAATTGATCAACACAGATTCAAAAACTACTAGAGTTAGATTTGAGTTTCTCGTTCGGATGAACTGAAGACAAAATATATTGAAATTGATCAACACAGGTTCAAATACTACTAGAGTTAGACTTGAGTTTCTCGTTCGGATGAACTGAAGACGAAATATATCAGAGTTGATCAACAAAGATTCAAAAACTATTAGAGTTAGACTTGAGTTTCTCGTTCGGATGAACTGAAGACGAAATATATTGAAATTGATCAACACAGGTTCAAATACTACTAGAGTTAGACCTGAGTTTCTCATTCAGATGAACTGAAAACGAAATATATCAGAATTGATCAACACATATTCAAAAACTACTAGAGTTAGACTTGAGTTTCTCGTTCGGATGAACTGAAGACGAAATATATCAGAATTGATCAACACAGGTTCAAATACTCTTAGAGTTAGACTTGAGTTTCTCGTTCTCATGAACTGAAAACGAAATATATCAGAATTGATCAACACAGGTTCAAATACTACTAGAGTTAGACTTGAGTTTCTCGTTCGGATGAACTGAAGACGAAATATATCAGAGTTGATCAACACAGATTCAAAAACTATTAGAGTTAGACTTGAGTTTCTCGTTCGGATGAACTGAAGACGAAATATATTGAAATTGATCAACACAGTTTCAAATACTACTAGAGTTAGACTTGAGTTTCTCGTTCTCATGAACTGAAGACGAAATATATCAGAATTGATCAACACGGGTTCAAATACTACTAGAGTTAGACTTGAGTTTCTCGTTCGGATGATCTGAAGACGAAATATATCAGAATTGATCAACACAGATTCAAAAACTACTAGAGTTAGATTTGAGTTTCTTGTTCGGATGAACTGAAGACGAAATATATTGAATTTGATCAACACAGGTTCAAATACTACTAGAGTTAGACTTGAGTTTCTCGTTCAGATGAACTGAAGACGAAATATATCAGAATTGATCAACACAGATTCAAAAACTACTAGAGTTAGACTTGAGTTTCTCGTTCGGATGAACTGAAAAAGAAATATATCAGAATTGATCAACACAGGTTCAAATACTACTAGAGTTAGACTTGAGTTTCTCGTTGGGATGAATTAAAGACGAAATATATCAGAATTGATCAACACAGGTTCAAATACTACTTGAGTTTCTCGTTCGGATAAACTGAAGACGAAATATATCAGAATTGATCAACACGGGCTCAAAAACTACTAAAGTTAGACTTGAGTTTCTCGTTCGGATGAATTGAAGACGAAATATATCAGAATTGATCAACACATGTTCAAATACTACCAAACTTAGACTTGAGTTTCTCGTTCGGATGAGCTAAAGACGAAATATATCAGAATTGATCAACACGGGTTCAAATACTACTAGAGTTAGACTTGAGTTTCTCATTCAGATGAACTGAAAACGAAATATATCAGAATTGATCAACACATATTCAAAAACTACTAGAGTTAGACTTGAGTTTCTCGTTCGGATGAACTGAATACGAAATATATTAGAATTGGTCAACACAGGTTCAAATACTCTTAGAGTTAGACTTGAGTTTCTCGTTCTCATGAACTGAAGACGAAATATATCAGAATTGATCAACACAGATTCAAAAACTACTAGAGTTAGATTTGAGTTTCTCGTTCGGATGAACTGAAGACGAAATATATTGAAATTGATCAACACAGGTTCAAATACTACTAGAGTTAGACTTGGGTTTCTCGTTCAGATGAACTGAAGACGAAATATATCAGAATTGATCAACACAGATTTAAAAACTACTAGAGTTAGACTTGAGTTTCTCGTTCGGATGAACTGAAAAAGAAATATATCAGAATTGATCAACACAGGTTCAAATACTACTAGAGTTAGACTTGAGTTTCTCGTTGGGATGAATTAAAGACGAAATATATCAGAATTGATTAACACAGGTTCAAATACTACTTGAGTTTCTCGTTCGGATAAACTGAAGACGAAATATATCAGAATTGATCAACACGGGTTCAAAAACTACTAAAGTTAGACTTGAGTTTCTTGTTCGGATGAACTGAAGACGAAATATATCAGAATTGATCAACAAATGTTCAAATACTACCAAACTTAGACTTGAGTTTCTCGTTCTCATGAACTGAAAACGAAATATATCAGAATTGATCAACATAGGTTCAAATACTACTAGAGTTAGACTTGAGTTTCTCGTTCGGATGAACTGAAGACGAAATATATCAGAGTTGATCAACACAGATTCAAAAACTACTAGAGTTAGACTTGAGTTTCTCGTTCGGATGAACTGAAGACGAAATATATTGAAATTGATCAACACATGTTGAAATACTACTAGAGTTAGACTTGAGTTTCTCATTCAGATGAACTGAAAACGAAATATATCAGAATTCATCAACACATATTCAAAAACTACTAGAGTTAACCTGAGTTTCTCGTTTGGATGAACTGAAGACCAAATATATCAGAATTGATCAACACAGATTCAAAAACTACTAGAGTTAGACTTGAGTTTCTCGTTCGGATGACCTGAAGATGATATATATTAGAATTGATCAACACATGTTTAAATACTACTAGACTTAAACTAGACTTTCTCGTTCGGATGAACTGAAGACGAAATATATCAGAATTGATCAATACAGGTTCAAATACTATTAGAGTTAGACTTGAGTTTCTCGTTCGGATGAACTGAAGACAAATATATCAGAATTGATCAACACAGGTTCAAAAACTACTATATAGTTAGACTTGAGTTTCTCGTTCGGATCAACTGAAGACGAAATATATCAGAATTGATCAACACAGGTTCAAATACTACTAGAGTTAGACTTGAGTTTCTCGTTCTCATGAACTGAAGACGAAATATATCAGAATTGATCAACACAGGTTCAAATACTACTAGAGTTAGACTTGAGTTTCTCGTTCGGATGATCTGAAGACGAAATATATCAGAATTAATCAACACAGATTCAAAAACTACTAGAGTTAGATTTGAGTTTCTCGTTCGGATGAACTGAAGACGAAATATATTGAAATTGATCAACACAGGTTCAAATACTACTAGAGTTAGACTTGAGTTTCTCGTTCAGATGAACTGAAGACGAAATATATCAGAATTGATCAACACAGATTCAAAAACTACTAGAGTTAGACTTGAGTTTCTCGTTCGGATGAACTGACAAAGAAATATATCAGAATTGATCAACACAGGTTCAAATACTACTAGAGTTAGACTTGAGTTTCTCGTTGGGATGAATTAAAGATGAAATATATCAGAATTGATCAACACAGGTTCAAATACTACTTGAGTTTCTCGTTCAGATAAACTGAAGACGAAATATATCAGAATTGATCAACACGGGTTCACAAACTACTAAAGTTAGACTTGAGTTTCTCGTTCGGATGAACTTAAGACGAAATATATCAGAATTGATCAACACATGTTCAAATACTACCAAACTTAGACTTGAGTTTCTCGTTCGGATGAGCTAAAGACGAAATATATCAGAATTGATCAACACAGGTTCAAATACTACTAGATTTAGACTTGAGTTTCTCGTTCAGATGAACTGAAGACGAAATATATTAGAATTGATCAACACAGATTAAAAAACTACTAGAGTTAGACTTGAGTTTCTCGTTCGGATGAACTGAAAAATAAATATATCATAATTGATCAACACAGGTTCAAATACTACTAGAGTTAGACTTAAGTTTCTCGTTGGGATGAATTGAAGACGAAATTTATCAGAATTGATCAACACAGGTTCAAATACTACTTGAGTTTCTCGTTCAGATAAACTGAAGACGAAATATATCAGAATTGATCAACACAGATTCAAAAACTACTAGAGTTAGATTTGAGTTTTCTCGTTCGGATGAACTGAAGACGAAATATATCAAAATTGATCAACACAGATTCAAAAACTACTAGAGTTAGACTTGAGTTTCTCGTTCGGATGAACTGAAAAAGAAATATATCAGAATTGATCAACACAGGTTCAAATACTACTAGATTTAGACTTGAGTTTCTCGTTGGGATGAATTAAAGACGAAATATATCAGAATTGATCAACACAGGTTCAAATACTACTTGAGTTTCTCGTTCGTATAAACTGAAGACGAAATATATCAGAATTGATCAACACGGGTTCAAAAACTACTAAAGTTAGACTTGAGTTTCTCGTTCGGATGAACTGAAGACGAAATATATCAGAGTTGATCAACACAGGTTCAAAAACTACTAGAGTTAGACTTGAGTTTCTCGTTCGGATGAACTGAAGACGAAATATATTGAAATTGATCAACACAGGTTCAAATACTACTAGAGTTAGACTTGAGTTTCTCATTCAGATGAACTGAAAACGAAATATATCAGAATTGATCAACACATATTCAAAAACTACTATAGTTAGACTTGAGTTTCTCGTTCGGATGAGGTAAAGACTAAATATATCAGAATTGATCAATACAGGTTCAAATACCACTAGAGTTAGACTTGAGTTTCTCGTTCTCATGAACTGAAAACGAAATATATCAGAATTGATCAACACAGGTTCAAAATACTACTAGAGTTAAACTTGAGTTTCTCGTTCGGATGAACTGAAGACGAAATATATCAGAGTTGATCAACACAGATTCAAAAACTACTAGAGTTAGACTTGAGTTTCTCGTTCGGATGAACTGAAGACGAAATATATTAAAACTGATCAACACAGGTTCAAATACTACTAGAGTTAGACCAGAGTTTCTCATTCAGATGAACTGAAAACGAAATATATCAGAATTGATCAACACATATTCAAAAACTACTAGAGTTAGACTTGAGTTTCTCGTTCGGATGAACTGAAGACGAAATATATCAGAATTGATCAACACAGGTTCAAATACTCTTAGAGTTAGACTTGAGTTTCTCGTTCTCATGAACTGAAAACGAAATATATCAGAATTGATCAACACAGGTTCAAATACTACTAGAGTTAGACTTGAGTTTCTCGTTCGGATGAACTGAAGACGAAATATATCAGAGTTGATCAACACAGATTCAAAAACTACTAGAGTTAGACTTGAGTTTCTCGTTCGGATGAACTGAAGACGAAATATATTAAAACTGATCAACACAGGTTCAAATACTACTAGAGTTAGACCTGAGTTTCTCATTCAGATGAACTGAAAACGAAATATATCAGAATTGATCAACACATATTCAAAAACTACTATAGTTAGACTTGAGTTTCTCGTTCGGATGAGGTAAAGACTAAATATATCAGAATTGATCAATACAGGTTCAAATACCACTAGAGTTAGACTTGAGTTTCTCGTTCTCATGAACTGAAAACGAAATATATCAGAATTGATCAACACAGGTTCAAATACTACTAGAGTTAGACTTGAGTTTCTCGTTCGGATGAACTGAAGACGAAATATATCAGAATTGATCAACACGAGTTCAAATACTACTAGAGTTAGACTTGAGTTTCTCGTTCGGATGAACTGAAGACGAAATATATTGAAATTTATCAACACAGGTTCAAATACTACTAGAGTTAGACTTGAGTTTCTCGTTCGGACTGAAGATGAAATATATCAGAATTGATCAACACAGATTCAAAAACTACTAGAGTTAGATTTGAGTTTCTCGTTCGGATGAACTGAAGACGAAATATATTGAAATTGATCAACACAGGTTCAAATACTACTAGAGTTAGACTTGAGTTTCTCGTTCAGATGAACTGAAGACGAAATATATCAGATTTGATCAACACAGATTCAAAAACTACTAGAGTTAGACTTGAGTTTCTCGTTCGGATGAACTGAAGACGAAATATATTGAAATTGATCAACACAGGTTCAAATACTACTAGAGTTAGACTTGAGTTTCTCGTTCTCATGAACTGAAGACGAAATATATCAGAATTGATCAACACAGGTTCAAATACTACTAAAGTTAGACTTGAGTTTCTCGTTCGGATGATCTGAAGACGAAATATATCAGAATTGATCAACACAGATTCAAAAACTACTAGAGTTAGATTTGAGTTTCTCGTTCGGATGAACTGAAAAATAAATATATCAGAATTGATCAACACAGGTTCAAATACTACTAGAGTTAGACTTGAGTATCTCGTTGGGATGAATTGAAGACGAAATATATCAGAATTGATCAACACAGGTTCAAATATTACTTGAGTTTCTCGTTCAGATAAACTGAAGACGAAATATATCAGAATTGATCAACACGGGTTCAAAAACTACTAAAGTTAGACTTGAGTTTCTCGTTCGGATGAACTGAAAACGAAATATATCAGAATTGATCAACACAGGTTCAAATACTACTAGAGTTAGACTTGAGTTTCTCGTTCGGATGAACTGAAGACGAAATATATCAGAGTTGATCAACAAAGATTCAAAAACTATTAGAGTTAGACTTGAGTTTCTCGTTCGGATGAACTGAAGACGAAATATATTGAAATTGATCAACACAGGTTCAAATACTACTAGAGTTAGACTTGAATTTCTCGTTCTCAAGAACTGAAGACGAAATATATCAGAATTGATCAACACAGGTTCAAATACTACTAGAGTTAGACTTGAGTTTCTCGTTAGGATGATCTGAAGACGAAATATATCAGAATTGATCAACACAGATTCAAAAACTACTAGAGTTAGATTTGAGTTTCTCGTTCGGATGAACTGAAGACGAAATATATTGAAATTGATCAACACAGGTTCTAATACTACTAGAGTTAGACTTGAGTTTCTCGTTCAGATGAACTGAAGACGAAATATATCAGAATGATCAACACAGGTTCAAATACTACTAGAGTTAGACTTGAGTTTCTCGTTAGGATGATCTGAAGACGAAATATATCAGAATTGATCAACACAGGTTCAAATACTACTAGAGTTAGACTTGAGTTTCTCGTTGGGATGAATTGAAAGCGAAATATATCAGAATTGATCAACACAGGTTCAAATACTACTTGGGTTTCTCGTTCAGATAAACTGAAGACGAAATATATCAGAATTGATCAACACAGATTCAAAAACTACTAGAGTTAGACTTGAGTTTCTCGTTCGGATGAACTGAAAAAGAAATATATCAGAATTGATCAACACAGGTTCAAATACTACTAGAGTTAGACTTGAGTTTCTCGTTGGGATGAATTAAAGACGAAATATATCAGAATTGATCAACACAGGTTCAAATACTACTTGAGTTTCTCGTTCGGATAAACTGAAGACGAAATATATCAGAATTGATCAACACGGGTTCACAAACTACTAAAGTTAGACTTGAGTTTCTCGTTCGGATGAACTTAAGACGAAATATATCAGAATTGATCAACACATGTTCAAATACTACCAAACTTAGACTTGAGTTTCTCGTTCGGATGAGCTAAAGACGAAATATATCAGAATTGATCAACACAGGTTCAAATACTACTAGATTTAGACTTGAGTTTCTCGTTCAGATGAACTGAAGACGAAATATATTAGAATTGATCAACACAGATTAAAAAACTACTAGAGTTAGACTTGAGTTTCTCGTTCGGATGAACTGAAAAATAAATATATCATAATTGATCAACACAGGTTCAAATACTACTAGAGTTAGACTTAAGTTTCTCGTTGGGATGAATTGAAGACGAAATTTATCAGAATTGATCAACACAAGTTCAAATACTACTTGAGTTTCTCGTTCAGATAAACTGAAGACGAAATATATCAGAATTGATCAACACAGATTCAAAAACTACTAGAGTTAGATTTGAGTTTTCTCGTTCGGATGAACTGAAGACGAAATATATCAAAATTGATCAACACAGATTCAAAAACTACTAGAGTTAGACTTGAGTTTCTCGTTCGGATGAACTGAAAAAGAAATATATCAGAATTGATCAACACAGGTTCAAATACTACTAGAGTTAGACTTGAGTTTCTCGTTGGGATGAATTAAAGACGAAATATATCAGAATTGATCAACACAGGTTCAAATACTACTTGAGCTTCTCGTTCGGATAAACTGAAGACGAAATATATCAGAATTGATCAACACGGGTTCAAAAACTACTAAAGTTAGACTTGAGTTTCTCGTTCGGATGAACTGAAGACGAAATATATCATAATTGATCAACACATGTTCAAATACTACCAAACTTAGACTTGAGTTTCTCGTTCGGATGAGGTAAAGACTAAATATATCAGAATTGATCAATACAGGTTCAAATACCACTAGAGTTAGACTTGAGTTTCTCGTTCTCATGAACTGAAAACGAAATATATCAGAATTGATCAACACAGGTTCAAATACTACTAGAGTTAGACTTGAGTTTCTCGTTCGGATGAACTGAAGACGAAATATATCAGAGTTGATCAACACAGATTCAAAAACTACTAGAGTTAGACTTGAGTTTCTCGTTCGGATGAACTGAAGACGAAATATATTAAAACTGATCAACACAGGTTCAAATACTACTAGAGTTAGACCTGAGTTTCTCATTCAGATGAACTGAAAACGAAATATATCAGAATTGATCAACACATATTCAAAAACTACTAGAGTTAGACTTGAGTTTCTCGTTCGGATGAACTGAAGACGAAATATATCAGAATTGATCAACACAGGTTCAAATACTCTTAGAGTTAGACTTGAGTTTCTCATTCGGATGAACTGAAGACGAAATATATCAGAATTGATCAACACATATTCAAAAACTACTAGAGTTAGACTTGAGTTTCTCGTTCGGATGAACTGAAGACGAAATATATCAGAATTGATCAACACAGGTTCAAATACTCTTAGAGTTAGACTTGAGTTTCTCGTTCTCATGAACTGAAAACGAAATATATCAGAATTGATCAACACAGGTTCAAATACTACTAGAGTTAGACTTGAGTTTCTCGTTCGGATGAACTGAAGACGAAATATATCAGAGTTGATCAACAAAGATTCAAAAACTATTAGAGTTAGACTTGAGTTTCTCGTTCGGATGAACTGAAGACGAAATATATTGAAATTGATCAACACAGGTTCAAATACTACTAGAGTTAGACTTGAATTTCTCGTTCTCAAGAACTGAAGACGAAATATATCAGAATTGATCAACACAGGTTCAAATACTACTAGAGTTAGACTTGAGTTTCTCGTTAGGATGATCTGAAGACGAAATATATCAGAATTGATCAACACAGATTCAAAAACTACTAGAGTTAGATTTGAGTTTCTCGTTCGGATGAACTGAAGACGAAATATATTGAAATTGATCAACACAGGTTCAAATACTACTAGAGTTAGACTTGAGTTTCTCGTTCAGATGAACTGAAGACGAAGTATATCAGAATTGATCAACACAGATTCAAAAACTACTAGAGTTAGACTTGAGTTTCTCGTTCGGATGAACTGAAAAAGAAATATATCAGAATTGATCAACACAGGTTCAAATACTACTAGAGTTAGACTTGAGTTTCTCGTTGGGATGAATTAAAAACGAAATATATCAGAATTGATCAACACAGGTTCAAATACTACTTGAGTTTCTCGTTCGGATAAACTGAAGACGAAATATATCAGAATTGATCAACACGGGTTCAAAAACTACTAAAGTTAGACTTGAGTTTCTCGTTCGGATGAAATGAAGACGAAAAATATCAGAAATGATCAACACATGTTCAAATACTACCAAACTTAGACTTGAGTTTCTCGTTCGGATGAGCTAAAGACGAAATATATCAGAATTGATCAACACAGGTTCAAATACTATTATAGTTAGACTTGATTTTTTCGTTCAGATGAACTGAAGACGATATATATCAGAATTGATCAACACAGGTTCAAATACTACTAGAGTTAGACTTGAGTTTCTCGTTCGATTGAACTGAAGACGAAATATATCAGAAGTGATTAACACAGATTCAAAAACTACTAGAATTAGACTTTAGTTTCTCGTTCGGATGAACTGAAGAGGAAATATATCCGAACTGATCAACACAGGCTCAAAAACTACTAGAGTTAGACTTGACTTTCTCGTTCGGATGAACTTAAGACGAAATATATCAGAATTGATCAACACATGTTCAAATACTACTAGACTTAAACTAGACTTTCTCGTTCGGATGAACTGAAGACGAAATATATCAGAATTGATCAACACATATTCAAAAACTACTAGAGTTAGACTTGAGTTTCTCGTTCAGATGAACTGAAGACGAAATATATCAGAATTGATCAACACAGGTTCAAATACTACTAGAGTTAGACTTGAGTTTCTCGTTCTCATGAACTGAAAACGAAATATATCAGAATTGATCAACACAGGTTTAAATACTACTAGAGTTATACTTGAGTTTCTCGTTCGGATGAACTGAAGACGAAATATATCAGAGTTGATCAACACAGATTCAAAAACTACTAGAGTTAGACTTGAGTTTCTCGTTCGGATGAACTAAATACGAAATATATTGAAATTGATCAACACAGGTTCAAATACTACTAGAGTTAGACTTGAGTTTCTCGTTCTCATGAACTGAAAACGAAATATATCAGAATTGATCAACACAGGTTCAAATACTACTAGAGTTAGACTTGAGTTTCTCGTTCGGATGAACTGAAGACGAAATATATCAGATTTGATCAACACAGATTCAAAAACTACTAGAGTTAGACTTGAGTTTCTCGTTCGGATGAACTGAAGACGAAATATATTGAAATTGATCAACACAGGTTCAAATACTACTAGAGTTAGACTTGAGTTTCTCATTCAGATGAACTGAAAACGAAATATATCAGAATTGATCAACACAGATTCAAAAACTACTAGAGTTAACCTGAGTTTCTTGTTCGGATGAACTGAAGACCAAATATATCAGAATTGATCAACACAGATTCAAAAACTACTAGAGTTAGACTTGAGTTTCTCGTTCGGATGAACTGATAAAGAAATTTATCAGAATTGATCAACACAGGTTCAAATACTACTAGAGTTAGACTTGAGTTTCTCATTGGGATGAATTAAAGACGAAATATATCAAAATTGATCAACACAGGTTCAAATACTACTTGAGTTTCTCGTTCGGATAAACTGAAGACGAAATATATCAGAATTGATCAACACAGGTTCAAAAACTACTAAAGTTAGACTTGAGTCTCTCGTTCGGATGAACTGAAGACGAAATATATCAGAATTGATCAACACATGTTCAAATACTACCAAACTTAGACTTGAGTTTCTCGTTCGGATGAGCTAAAGACGAAATATATCAGAATTGATCAACACAGGTTCAAATACTACTAGAGTTAGACTTGAGTTTCTCGTTCTCATGAACTGAAAATGAAATATATCAGAATTGATCAACACAGGTTCAAATACTACTAGAGTTAGACTTGAGTTTCTCGTTCGGATGATCTGAAGACGAAATATATCAGAATTGATCAACACAGATTCAAAAACTACTAGAGTTAGATTTGAGTTTCTCGTTCGGATGAACTGAAAAATAAATATATCAGAATTGATCAACACAGGTTCAAATACTACTAGAGTTAGACTTGAGTATCTCGTTGGGATGAATTGAAGACGAAATATATCAGAATTGATCAACACAGGTTCAAATATTACTTGAGTTTCTCGTTCAGATAAACTGAAGACGAAATATATCAGAATTGATCAACACGGGTTCAAAAACTACTAAAGTTAGACTTGAGTTTCTCGTTCGGATGAACTGAAAACGAAATATATCAGAATTGATCAACACAGGTTCAAATACTACTAGAGTTAGACTTGAGTTTCTCGTTCGGATGAACTGAAGACGAAATATATCAGAGTTGATCAACAAAGATTCAAAAACTATTAGAGTTAGACTTGAGTTTCTCGTTCGGATGAACTGAAGACGAAATATATTGAAATTGATCAACACAGGTTCAAATACTACTAGATTTAGACTTGAGTTCTCATAAAATGAAGACGAAATATATCAGAATTGATCAACACAGGTTCAAATACTACTAGAGTTAGACTTCAGTTTCTCGTTCGGATGATCTGAAGACGAAATATATCAGAATTGATCAACACAGATTCAAAAACTACTAGAGTTAGATTTGAGTTTCTCGTTCGGATGAACTGAAGACGAAATATATTGAAATTGATCAGCACAGGTTCAAATACTACTAGAGTTAGACTTGAGTTTCTCGTTCAGATGAACTGAAGACGAAATATATCAGAATTGATCAACACAGATTCAAAAACTACTAGAGTTAGACTTGAGTTTCTCGTTCGGATGAACTGAAAAAGAAATATATCAGAATTGATCAACACAGGTTCAAATACTACTAGAGTTAGACTTGAGTTTCTCGTTGGGATGAATTAAAAACGAAATATATCAGAATTGATCAACACAGGTTCAAATACTACTTGAGTTTCTCGTTCGGATAAACTGAAGACGAAATATATCAGAATTGATAAACACGGGTTAAAAAACAACTAAAGTTAGACTTGAGTTTCTCGTTCGGATGAACTGAAGACGAAATATATCAGAATTGATCAACACATGTTCAAATACTACCAAACTTAGACTTTAGTTTCTCGTTCGGATGAGCTAAAGACGAAATATATTAGAATTGATCAACACAGGTTCAAATACTACTAGAGTTAGACTTGAGTTTCTCGTTCTCATGAACTGAAAACAAAATATATCAGAATTGATCAACACAGGTTCAAATACTACTAGAGTTAGACTTGAATTTCTCGTTCGGATGAACTGAAGACGAAATATATTGAAATTGATCAACACAGGTTCAAATACTACTAGAGTTAGACTTGAGTTTCTCATTCAGATTAACTGAAAACGAAATATATCAGAATTGATCAACACATATTCAAAAACTACTAGAGTTAGACTTGAGTTTCTCGTTCGGATGAACTGAAGACGAAATATATCAGAATTGATCAACACAGGTTCAAATAATCTTAGAGTTAGACTTGAGTTTCTCGTTCTCATGAACTAAAAACGAAATGTATCAGAATTGATCAACACAGGTTCAAATACTACTAGAGTTAGACTTGAGTTTCTCGTTCGGATGAACTGAAGACGAAATATATCAGAGTTGATCAACACAGATTCAAAAACTACTAGAGTTAGACTTGAGTTTCTCGTTCGGATGAACTGAAGACGAAATATATTGAAATTGATCAACATAGGTTCAAATACTACTAGAGTTAGACTTGAGTTTCTCGTTCTCATGAACTGAAGACGAAATATATCAGAATTGATCAACACAGGTTCAAATACTACTAAAGTTAGACTTGAGTTTCTCGTTCGGATGATCTGAAGACGAAATATATCAGAATTGATCAACACAGATTCAAAAACTACTAGAGTTAGATTTGAGTTTCTCGTTCGGATGAACTGAAGACGAAATATATTGAAATTGATCAACACAGGTTCAAATACTACTAGAGTTAGACTTGAGTTTCTCGTTCAGATGAACTGAAGACGAAGTATATCAGAATTGATCAACACAGATTCAAAAACTACTAGAGTTAGACTTGAGTTTCTCGTTCGGATGAACTGAAAAAGAAATATATCAGAATTGATCAACACAGGTTCAAATACTACTAGAGTTAGACTTGAGTTTCTCGTTGGGATGAATTAAAGACGAAATATATCAGAATTGATCAACACAGGTTCAAATACTACTTGAGTTTCTCGTTCGGATAAACTGAAGACAAAATATATCAGAATTGATCAACACGGGTTCAAAAACTACTAAAGTTAGACTTGAGTTTCTCGTTCGGATGAACTGAAGACGAAATATATCAGAATTGATCAACACATGTTCAAATACTACCAAACTTAGACTTGAGTTTCTCGTTCGGATGAGCTAAAGACGAAATATATCAGAATTGATCAACACAGGTTCAAATACTATTATAGTTAGACTTGATTTTTTCGTTCAGATGAACTGAAGACGATATATATCAGAATTGATCAACACAGGTTCAAATACTACTAGAGTTAGACTTGAGTTTCTCGTTCGATTGAACTGAAGACGAAATATATCAGAAGTGATTAACACAGATTCAAAAACTACTAGAATTAGACTTTAGTTTCTCGTTCGGATGAACTGAAGAGGAAATATATCCGAACTAATCAACACAGGCTCAAAAACTACTAGAGTTAGACTTGACTTTCTCGTTCGGATGAACTTAAGACGAAATATATCAGAATTGATCAACACATGTTCAAATACTACTAGACTTAAACTAGACTTTCTCGTACGGATGAACTGAAGACGAAATATATCAGAATTGATCAACACATATTCAAAAACTACTAGAGTTAGACTTGAGTTTCTCGTTCGGATGAACTGAAGACGAAATATATCAGAATTGATCAACACAGGTTCAAATACTACTAGAGTTAGACTTGAGTTTCTCGTTCTCATGAACTGAAAACGAAATATATCAGAATTGATCAACACAGGTTCAAATACTACTAGAGTTAGACTTGAGTTTCTCGTTCGGATGAACTGAAGACGAAATATATCAGAGTTGATCAACAAAGATTCAAAAACTATTAGAGTTAGACTTGAGTTTCTCGTTCGGATGAACTGAAGACGAAATATATTGAAATTGATCAACACAGGTTCAAATACTACTACAATTAGACTTGAGTTTCTCGTTCTCATGAACTGAAGACGAAATATATCAGAATTGATCAACACAGGTTCAAATACTACTAGAGTTAGACTTGAGTTTCTCGTTCGGATGATCTGAAGACGAAATATATCAGAATTGATCAACACAGATTCAAAAACTACTAGAGTTAGATTTGAGTTTCTCGTTCGGATGAACTGAAGACAAAATATATTGAAATTGATCAACACAGGTTCAAATACTACTAGAGTTAGACTTGAGTTTCTCGTTCAGATGAACTGAAGAAGAAATATATCAGAATTGATCAACACAGATTCAAAAACTACTAGAGTTAGACTTGAGTTTCTCGTTCGGATGAACTGAAAAAGAAATATATCAGAATTGATCAACACAGGTTCAAATACTACTAGAGTTAGACTTGAGTTTCTCGTTGGGATGAATTAAAGACGAAATATATCAGAATTGATCAACACAGGTTCAAATACTACCAAACTTAGACTTGAGTTTCTCGTTCGGATGAGCTAAAGACGAAATATATGAGAATTGATCAACACAGGTTCAAATACTATTATAGTTAGACTTGATTTTTTCGTTCAGATGAACTGAAGACGATATATATCAGAATTGATCAACACAGGTTCAAATACTACTAGAGTTAGACTTGAGTTTCTCGTTCGATTGAACTGAAGACGAAATATATCAGAAGTGATTAACACAGATTCAAAACCTACTAGAATTAGACTTTAGTTTCTCGTTCGGATGAACTGAAGAGGAAATATATCCGAACTGATCAACACAGGCTCAAAAACTACTAGAGTTAGACTTGACTTTCTCGTTCGGATGAACTTAAGACGAAATATATCAGAATTGATCAACACATGTTCAAATACTACTAGACTTAAACTAGACTTTCTCGTTCGGATGAACTGAAGACGAAATATATCAGAATTGATCAACACATATTCAAAAACTACTAGAGTTAGACTTGAGTTTCTCGTTCAGATGAACTGAAGACGAAATATATCAGAATTGATCAACACAGGTTCAAATACTACTAGAGTTAGACTTGAGTTTCTCGTTCTCATGAACTGAAAACGAAATATATCAGAATTGATCAACACAGGTTCAAATACTACAAGAGTTAGACTTGAGTTTCTCGTTCGGATGAACTGAAGACGAAATATATCAGAGTTGATCAACAAAGATTCAAAAACTATTAGAGTTAGACTTGAGTTTCTCGTTCGGATGAACTGAAGACGAAATATATTGAAATTGATCAACACGGGTTCAAATACTACTAGAGTTAGACTTGAGTTTCTCGTTCTCATGAACTGAAGACGAAATATATCAGAATTGATCAACACAGGTTCAAATACTACTAGAGTTAGACTTGAGTTTCTCGTTCGGATGATCTGAAGACGAAATATATCAGAATTGATCAACACAGATTCAAAAACTACTAGAGTTAGATTTGAGTTTCTCGTTCGGATGAACTGAAGACAAAATATATTGAAATTGATCAACACAGGTTCAAATACTACTAGAGTTAGACTTGAGTTTCTCGTTGGGATGAATTAAAAACGAAATATATCAGAATTGATCAACACAGGTTCAAATACTACTTGAGTTTCTCGTTCGGATAAACTGAAGATGAATTATATCAGAATTGATCAACACGGGTTCAAAATTTACTAAAGTTAGACTTGAGTTTCTCGTTCGGATGAACTGAAGACGAAATATATCAGAATTGATCAACACATGTTCAAATACTACCAAACTTAGACTTGAGTTTCTCGTTCGGATGAGCTAAAGACGAAATATATCAGAATTGATCAACACAGGTTCAAATACTACTAGAGTTAGACTTGAGTTTCTCGTTCTCATGAACTGAAAACGAAATATATCAGAATTGATCAACACAGGTTCAAATACTACTAGAGTTAGACTTGAGTTTCTCGTTCGGATGAACTGAAGACGAAATATATCAGAGTTGATCAACACAGATTCAAAAACTACTAGAGTTAGACTTGAGTTTCTCGTTCGGATGAACTGAAGACGAAATATATTAAAACTGATCAACACAGGTTCAAATACTACTAGAGTTAGACCTGAGTTTCTCATTCAGATGAACTGAAAACGAAATATATCAGAATTGATCAACACATATTCAAAAACTACTAGAGTTAGACTTGAGTTTCTCGTTCGGATGAACTGAAGACGAAATATATCAGAATTGATCAACACAGGTTCAAATACTCTTAGAGTTAGACTTGAGTTTCTCGTTCTCATGAACTGAAAACGAAATATATCAGAATTGATCAACACAGGTTTAAATACTACTAGAGTTAGACTTGAGTTTCTCGTTCGGATGAACTGAAGACGAAATATATCAGAGTTGATCAACACAGATTCAAAAACTACTAGAGTTAGACTTGAGTTTCTCGTTCGGATGAACTGAAGACGAAATATATTGAAATTGATCAACACAGGTTCAAATACTACTAGAGTTAGACTTGAGTTTCTCATTCAGATGAACTGAAAACGAAATATATCAGAATTGATCAACACATATTCAAAAACTACTAGAGTTAGACTTGAGTTTCTCGTTCGGATGAACTGAAGACGAAATATATCAGAATTGATCAACACAGGTTCAAATACTACTAGAGTTAGACTTGAGTTTCTCGTTCTCATGAACTGAAAACGAAATATATCAGAATTGATCAACACAGGTTCAAATATCACTAGAGTTAGACTTGAGTTTCTCGTTCGGATGAACTGAAGACGAAATATATCAGAGTAGATCAACACATATTCAGAAACTACTAGAGTTAGACTTGAGTTTCTCGTTCGGATAAACTGAAGACGAAATATATTGAAATTTATCAACACAGGTTCAAATAATACTAGAGTTAGACTTGAGTTTCTCATTCAGATGAACTGAAAACGAAATATATCAGAATTGATCAACACATATTCAAAAACTACTAGAGTTAGACTTGAGTTTCTCGTTCGGATGAACTGAAGACGAAATATATCAGAATTGATCAACACAGGTTCAAATACTACTAGAGTTAGACTTGAGTTTCTCATTCAGATGAACTGAAAACGAAATATATCAGAATTGATCAACACAGGTTCAAATACTACTAGAGTTAGACTTGAGTTTCTCGTTCGGATGAACTGAAGACGAAATATATCAGAGTTGATCAACACAGATTCAAAAACTACTAGAGTTAGACTTGAGTTTCTCGTTCGGATGAACTGAAGACGAAATATATTGAAATTGATCAACATAGGTTCAAATACTACTAGAGTTAGACTTGAGTTTCTCGTTCTCATGAACTGAAGACGAAATATATCAGAATTGATCAACACAGGTTCAAATACTACTAAAGTTAGACTTGAGTTTCTCGTTCGGATGATCTGAAGACGAAATATATCAGAATTGATCAACACAGATTCAAAAACTACTAGAGTTAGATTTGAGTTTCTCGTTCGGATGAACTGAAGACGAAATATATTGAAATTGATCAACACAGGTTCAAATACTACTAGAGTTAGACTTGAGTTTCTCGTTCAGATGAACTGAAGACGAAGTATATCAGAATTGATCAACACAGATTCAAAAACTACTAGAGTTAGACTTGAGTTTCTCGTTCGGATGAACTGAAAAAGAAATATATCAGAATTGATCAACACAGGTTCAAATACTACTAGAGTTAGACTTGAGTTTCTCGTTGGGATGAATTAAAGACGAAATATATCAGAATTGATCAACACAGGTTCAAATACTACTTGAGTTTCTCGTTCGGATAAACTGAAGACGAAATATATCAGAATTGATCAACACGGGTTCAAAAACTACTAAAGTTAGACTTGAGTTTCTCGTTCGGATGAACTGAAGACGAAATATATCAGAATTGATCAACACATGTTCAAATACTACCAAACTTAGACTTGAGTTTCTCGTTGGGATGAATTGAAGACGAAATATATCATAATTGATCAACACATATTAAAAAACTACTAGAGTTAGACTTGAGTTTCTCGTTCGGATGAACTGAAAAATAAATATATCAGAATTGATCAACACAGGTTCAAATACTACTAGAGTTAGACTTGAGTTTCTCGTTGGGATGAATTGAAAGCGAAATATATCAGAATTGATCAACACAGGTTCAAATACTACTTGAGTTTCTCGTTCAGATAAACTGAAGACGAAATATATCAGAATTGATCAACACAGATTCAAAAACTACTAGAGTTAGACTTGAGTTTCTCGTTCGGATGAACTGAAAAAGAAATATATCAGAATTGATCAACACAGGTTCAAATACTACTAGAGTTAGACTTGAGTTTCTCGTTCGGATGAGCTAAAGACGAAATATATCATAATTGATCAACACATGTTCAAATACTACTAGAGTTAGACTTGAGTTTCTCGTTCTCATGAACTGAAGACGAAATATATCAGAATTGATCAACACAGATTCAAAAACTACTAGAGTTAGATTTGTTTTTCTCGTTCGGATGAACTGAAAACGAAATATATCATAATTGATCAACACAGATTCAAAAACTACTAGAGTTAGACTTGAGTTTCTCGTTCGGATGAACTGAAGACGAAATATATCAGAGTTGATCAACACATATTCAAAAACCACTAGAGTTAGACTTGAGTTTCTCTTTCGGATGAACTGAAGACGAAATATATCAGAATTGATCAACACAGGTTCAAATACTATTATAGTTAGACTTGATTTTTTCGTTCAGATGAACTGAAGACGATATATATCAGAATTGATCAACACAGGTTCAAATACTACTAGAGTTAGACTTGATTTTTTCGTTCAGATGAACTGAAGACGAAATATATCAGAATTGATCAAAACAGGTTCAAATACTATTATAGTTAGACTTGATTTTTTCGTTCAGATGAACTGAAGACGATATATATCAGAATTGATCAACACAGGTTCAAATACTACTAGAGTTAGACTTGATTTTTTCGTTTAGATGAACTGAAGACGAAATATATCAGAATTGATCAACACAGGTTCAAATACTACTAGAGTTAGACTTGAGTTTCTCATTCGGATGAACTGAAGACGAAATATATCAGAAGTGATCAACACAGATTCAAAAACTACTAGAATTAGACTTTAGTTTCTCGTTCGGATGAACTGAAGAGGAAATATATCCGAACTGATCAACACAGGCTCAAAAACTACTAGAGTTAGACTTGACTTTCTCGTTCGGATGAACTTAAGACGAAATATATCAGAATTGATCAACACATGTTCAAATACTACTAGACTTAAACTAGACTTTCTCGTTCGGATGAACTGAAGACGAAATATATCAGAATTGATCAACACATATTCAAAAACTACTAGAGTTAGACTTGAGTTTCTCGTTCGGATGAACTTAAGACGAAATATATCAGAATTGATCAACACAGGTTCAAATACTACTAGAGTTAGACTTGAGTTTCTCGTTCTCATGAACTGAAAACGAAATATATCAGAATTGATCAACACAGGTTCAAATACTACTAGAGTTAGACTTGAGTTTCTCGTTCGGATGAACTGAAGAC
>NW_020647637.1:1075749-1075943 GCF_003573695.1 Papaver somniferum | reverse complement strand
AATTAGACTTTAGTTTCTCGTTCGGATGAACTGAAGAGGAAATATATCCGAACTGATCAACACAGGCTCAAAAACTACTAGAGTTAGACTTGACTTTCTCGTTCGGATGAACTTAAGACGAAATATATCAGAATTGATCAACACATGTTCAAATACTACTAGACTTAAACTAGACTTTCTCGTTCGGATGAACT